>NC_029776.3:19548931-19582012 GCF_000817695.3 Arachis duranensis
AAGAGAATAAACTAGAGGAAGAAGATAATGAATATGAATAAGGGCAATCTAAGTATACTTTAACTAGCTTGTTATATGTTTAAATTTTAATTATATTATCATATAATTACAATGTATGCTAGCCTAATTAGTTATATCTTACGTATTTTTTTAATTAAACTTTAATTAGATTGTTATATAATTACATTACACGCTACCCACATCAGTGTTTTTATTCTTGTTTTAAGTAGACATGACGATAGATAAAGGTGTTGTGAGTTGGTCTCGTAGTCGGAGTAGAGGGAGGGTGACTACTGACACCTATGGGACTTCTCAATCATTGTCCTCTACCTCGACTATCTCTAGGATGTCACATGTATTGGGTGAACAGGATCATCCCTTCATCATAGTCCCTAATCCCAATTACATTGGTCTTCCCCCACCACCCGTGTCTCCATGAAATTGTCTTGCTGCTTCACCAGAGTGGACTCCTCTACCTCCTCCACCCGTTCAGTAGCCCACTACTTTGACGACGACACCTCAATGGCAAACACTGTAGTATCAAAATCCTTTCATGAATCCCAACTAGATGTCTCAGTTCCGCCTCCGATCATTAGGATGGCGATTTGGCCTGATGATTTGACCGTGTGAGTACTATTTTAATTACTTTTAAACACTATAAGAAAAATGTTAAAGACCAGCAAATTTACCAAAAACAATTTGCCGATAATATGTTTATCATCGAAATAAAGTTGACGATATAAAATTTGCTGGTAATTGTTTGTTGGCGAATTTTTTTGTCTGCCGTTAATTACCGTCGAATTTTTTTCCAGTAAATCTGACAATAAATCCAACAGTAAATTTAAATTTTATTTTTAAAAAATATTGTTAATTCTCATGTATTAAGATATGCTCATCAGCTAAGAGCATAACTTCTAGTGAAACATGAGGTGATGATAACAAGATAATAACAACAATCCTAGATTCCTAGTTATTCCTATATGGGCAGAAAAGTACAGATACTAACAGATAATAATAATTAGCAGCATATTGATGATCAGAATTTTTGTGTGGTAAAGAATTTTACAATAAGTTCTTGTTGAAAGTATAACTTCTAAACCAACAAGAATTCTTTCATATAAATATTTGGTTGTCACAAGTAACAAACCCTTATAAAAATAAACCGAAGTATTCAAACCTCGAGTTGTCTCTCAAAGGAATTGCAGGGTAGTGTTCTTGTTATTGGTTATGGACATGTATATTTTGGGGTTTTGGATGAGAAACAAGAAAAGTAAATTGTAATGAAAATCAAATGATAAAAAGGTCTTGGCAAGGTTTGGTGGTCAAGGATCTCTATCTTTATCACTAACCGCAACATGATAATTGCAAAGATTAATCCCATTAAATCATCCTCTAACAAGTAAAGAAAAGTCAAATGAGCTATATCAATCTAAGTCCATAAGTCCTAGCTATTCACTAATTGAATTAATGAAGGCTAGAGTCAATAGCTACCAACTATCAATCACTTGGACATTAGCAACTCAAGAATTCCTAAGTTACCTTCCCAAGTCAAGCACACAAAATTCTACTCTGATATCCTCCTAAGCCTTTTGTCAAACACTTGGAAGGCATAAAAGAAAAGTATAGTAAATTGACAACAAGAATAAAATCTAACAACAACTAATTACAAAGAATCAACAACAACAATCAAAGAAATCACAATTAACATGAATTACCTCAAATTGCATTAAAGAAAAATGGAAGGAACAATCAACAACAAAATATGGAAACAAAATAGAGGAAATTACAACAAGAGAATAGAAGAACAAGATGTAGCAACAAAGAATTGAAAGGTAGAAGTAGATGAAAGAAAGAATTCAAACCTAGATCTAAGAAATTCTAATCTAAACCTAATCCTAATCTTAATTCTAGAGAGAAGAGAGAGCTTCTCTCTCTAGAAACTAACTCTAAAACTAGATCTCAACTCTATGAATGAATCCTAATGATCCAAGTTGTGAATGATGCCTTCCCCTTCAATCCTTACCTCTTTTAACCTTTTCCTCGCCAAAATTCAGCTCCAAAATTGGGCCAGAAGCACTTCAGAAATCGCCAGGCACGATTTCACTAAAGAGGTCACATGCGGCCATTGACGCGTACGCGTACAGCACGCATGCGCATCCCTGGAGATTTTACGATCCACGCGTGCGCGTCTGTTGCGCGTGCGCGTGGATAAGTGCATTTCAAATCTTTGTCTTTCCATGATTTCTCCACTTTGCATGCTTTTTTCTTTACTCCTTTGATCTATTCCTAGCCCTTTTCAACCTGAAATCACTTAACAAATAAATCAAGGCATCTAGTGGAATCAAAGATGAATTGAAATTAGTAATTAAAGGCCTAAAAAGCATGTTTTTACATTTAAGCACAAATTAAGGAAGAATCACAAAACCATGCTGTTTCATTAAATAAATGTGAGAAAAAGTTGATAAAATACTCTGAATTCAACACAAGATAAACCCTAAAAACGGGGTTTATCACATATATTTCAACATATGTTTCTTTAGTCTCAACAAAATAGAAATACACTCAATTTTCATAAATGAGAAATTAGTAGTTACCTAATGAACACCCTTATCAGCAAGCTAAGGTCCTTATCTTGAAATCGGTATTCATGCAAAATCCAATCAGTTCGATCTCCCTTTAGTGTTTTACCCTTGAAAGACTAGAGTCTTTATCATACCCACAACAAGCTTCTTGTCTCGACGGATCTATACAAAAAATGACCATATAAAGGTAATTGAATCAGTCGCAAAAGGTAATTGATTATACCAAATATTTTATACATAAATGTTTCATGTATAACCAAATAAGAGTGTAATATGATCACTGAATAGAATCTATATTAAAATTTCAGGTATAAAAATGATAGAATAATTTCTCCAAAACATAAATCTAATTTCACTTGCAATTATTTTTTTTAGAAATAACTAAAAAAACATGTAAAATAGGAGGTCATAGCATCTATATCAACTTAGTTTTTATTCAAATTATATTGTAATGCAAAAAAGAAAATTTAATTTTATCCTAAAGTTAAAACCAAACTTAGATGATTGTTCAAAGTCTCATACATGACCATGAAAGTCACATCATAAAATTGTACCATAGTTATGAAAATAACCTCAAAAATCAATCATCAATTATAAAACAAGTTAGAAACAAGTAATTTATTTTTACCTGCCACTATCAGCGTTGCTAACCTAATTGTTTTGAATCTGCAACGATAAAAGAAATTAAAATTCAAACAAGTTAAAAATAATTTGAAAAATAATTTAAAATTTGTTAAGACAAATACCGAACAATATTCTACATAAATAAACACTCAGAACTACAATAGATTTGTTATTTGAATGCTCTTTCTTATACTATCTTCTGAACTCAAACTTACAAAATGAAAATATAACAAAATATCTCAATAAAAAATCAAGAACAAGCTAAAAATCATAACAAAAATCAAGAATAGGAAAAATTAAGAATAAATCAGAACAAAAATCATAAAGAAAATAATGAATTCAGAAATTACAAATTTTAAAATTAAAATAAAATAATAAACCCAGAATAAATCCTAAAATCGAAATCAGAATAAACAAAAAAAAGAACAAAATCAGAACAAACCCTAAAATCTAATAAAAATAGAACAAAATCAAAATAAAACAAGAATATAGGTGTACACCATAAATTAGGGTTTAGGGTTAAGGTTCAAAAAGGGGTTGGGGTTTTTCATTTAAAATGAAGTAAAAATAGGGATGGAATAGGAAGATGAATGAGGGCAACCTACATGGAGGAGGGAGGAGAGACACATGTCGGCGATTACGGGAGCAACGACGGTGGCAAAAATGGCAGGAGAGAGGTTTTACGGTTCAAATTTAAGACAAGATTATTGTTGGTTTTTTTGGCGGAAAAATCTGATGGTAACGCTTTGAAAGTGACCAAAACACAGCGTTGCACTAATCAGGGATTACCAACGGATAAATCTGACAGTAAATTTAACAGTAATTCCGGTGCCAATTCTTCTTGTTTTCCTCCAATTATTAATGACGAATTTATCGTCGGAAAATCAAATTCGTCGGTAAATTTGCCGCTAACGTCTGACGGTAAATCTAACGATATTCAGCATTTTTCTTGTTGTGAAATGCACTTTATTTTAAAGTTGTTAAACAATATTTGTGTCTACTAATCGTAAGTTCTCCATTGTTAAGTTTGCACCAGATAACAATGCATGTAGACAAGAGTGTACTAATGTCATTAAACTGATATACGACCACTTATGACTGAGCTACAAAGAAGATCTCTGCTGAAACCAGGTTTCATAAGTGAGCGGTAAGATATTTACATACTCAAACTTTAGTTAGTTATTATCTTCTGTTTTGTTTAATAATGTATTTAATTTTGATTAACTAGTGCTAAATATTTTCTTGTGCAGGATAAATTTATATGGGAGAAGACTCATGATGCCATGATCAAGAAGATTTTTGACCATCGCATGGTTAGGCGGCTTCAGCAGATGCTTGAGAACATACGTCAGAGGCACGACCACCTTACTCCAGTTGCTTGAGAACATACTTATATTGAGAGACTGATGAAGGGTTCAGGTATTGCTGAGCCACAGATAGAGCCAATAGGACATTAGTCAGGTCGTTCAAGTATACTGGCGGGTCAACGATCTTCACAAAGACAAAGGCCAGGTTGGCATGTAAGTTGTTTTATTATGTTAAATTCGTTTTATCTTTGATTTTTAAATTAATTATCACTTGATTTGACCTATTGTTTCAATATGTAAGTTGCACCAGCATTTTTCAAACCAAAAGGCATAACTACCCATTCATAAGTACCTAACGTCCCAGGACAACGAAAGGTAGTTTTAGACACATCATCTTCTGCAATGAAGATCTGGTTATATCCTGAATAACCGTCCATAAAACTTAAAATTTTGTTTCCCGCTGCAGAGTCAATCAACATATCTACAATCGGCATAAAGTATTCATCCTTTGGAGTAGCATTATTCAAATGTCGAAAATCAATGCATACTCTCAACTTCCCATTTTTCTTCATTACAGAAACAATATTTGAAACCCATTCCACATATCGTGCAGTTCAAATAAAATTTGCTTTAATCAAGCGTTCTATTTCTTCTTTAATCTTTTGATTGATTTTTGGAGCAAAACGACGAGGGGTTTGCTTTACAGGTCAAGCGTTTTGTTTCAATGCTAATCGATGGTCTACAAGAGAATGATCGAGACCAGACATCTCATGATAATCCCAAGCAAAACAATCTTTAATCGACAAGATCTTTACAAATATATGTAATTCGAACATCATCAAGAGTCTCTAAATTAATTTCTTCTAAGGGATCTTGAGATTTAAACCCTTTGAAATGGTCATCATCTTTTACTGAATATTTTTCAAAACACAAAGGTTCTAAATCGTAGATGCAATTGAAAGAGAAAGCAACAGATTCATTAGAAATAGAATATACTGGATCATTTACTAGATTAATATCAACTTGATTTTGAACAAAATGTGCCTCTGCTATTAAATCAGCAGTTTGTCTTGAAACACCACTTGCATTACATGAAGAAGAAAAACTAAAACCATGACAAAACTTGATAGAAGGCATCAAGTTATTACAACTACTTAAAGAATTTGCATTCCTAAATGATTCCACTTCATTAGAAGAACCATTTTGATTTTATACAGAAAGAGAATTACTTAGATAATTATGTAAAGTTACCAGGTAGTCTGAAACATCCTGAACCTGGTCCATAAAGCAATCCTTTATCCAGCCCTTAAGAAAGACAATCCTAGCCAGTTGGGCTCACATTCAACTGTGGGTAGTGCAACTTCACTGTTAAACCTTCCGAAGACAAGTAACAGCCTTCACAATTATAAGAGTTCAACGTCCTGTCAACATTCAAAAGTTTCAATTTAGGGCTATACATTCTGAAGTCAACATGCAGCTGTTTGACATACAGGTTCGAATCTGCTTTAATGACTTTAGGTTTGCCATCTTCTGTCTAAAGAAGGACGCTTTAATGCACAGTTGAAGGTATAGCTCCAACACCATGTATCCAATCTCGCCCCAACAAACCATTGTAACTCGCTTTTGATGGCACTACCACAAACACAGTGTTTCGCTCGGATGATCCAACCTTCACCCCCAAAGTGACAAAACCTTTTGCTAGCGTCGAAGAACTACTAAAGTCTATCACAGCAATGTTAGTGGGGACCAGATCATCAGGATGCTTCCCCACTTTCATCAGCATCCTTTCAGGCAGGAGACTTATTGCTGCTCCCCCATCAATTAAAACTTTATTCACCTTGATCCCACTCAAAGTGGTGGTGATATGGAGTGGGCGGAGATGAGATTTTTGCTTTTCAGTAGGTTTTAGAAAGTAACCCGGTTCATCCTCATATCGGATGAAGGAGAATGCCTCTTCGGCCTCCATGTCGTAGTCTTCCTCTGGGTCACCTTCATATTCCCCCAGATATTCAGTTGGAATAATCAAAATCGTTCCAACCATATCGTCATCCCCTTCTTCGAAATACTCTTCATCGACATCAACTTCCTTGCCTTTGTTCACCCCCGAGGAATGAGCTATTGCTTTGCCTTTCTCCATCTTCACAAGAGATGGAATTCCCTTCGAGCACGTCTCTCCATTAGAAGGAAAGACAATTCGGGAATGAACGGAAGGTGTTGTCCCCTTGCTTACAGCTGCTTGAGGCTTCTTGTTTTGATTAACATTTCTTCTACCCCTACCCCTGGGGTATCCCCTGGCTCGACCACAATAATAGGGAATTTGATTTCAAGGAGGTCCTCGATGTCCCCATTGTGGGTTCCGTCGATAGAGAGCATCTCGATTCTGGAATTTCTGATAATTCCGAATCCATTGAACACCTATAGCCTGAGACCAGCTCAAAGGTGCAACCACATTTTATTGAGGGGTCTTAGAGCTTTGACCCTTTATATGTCGAATTGGCTGCCTCTGACGCGATTGCTCCTCTCTATGAGCCAATTCTTTCTTCATTCTTTCTTTCTCAAAAATCGATGCGGCTTCAGCATCAAACACAGCGTTGCATCAAGGACATAAGGACACATCACGGTCCTTAATCCTTTGCTGCACTAAAAAGTCTAGCAGGCCATCCCCAGCTCAAGGATACACCAATCGAACTTGTGACTCAAAATTATCAAGAGCCACATCGAAGTCGTAAGACATGCCAACCATGTTCACTCCAAAACATGGTTCAACGAAGCTAGCATCAACATCGAAGGGATCAACATCAACCTTCATCTCCTTTTTCCCATCATCGAACTTCAAACGTTCCTCCATTATAGCTTTCTGAATTAGGTTCCTGAAACAAACACAACTGTTAGTCGAAGACTGGTTTCTTGGTGAAATTTACAATAAGGTTTCTCTTTCAAATCTTTCACCGAAAGTAAAGTTCTACCCTCATGCAGAATTAACTATTTATCTTTAAGCAACACATCGAAAATCTGATCAGATTTCAAAATATCAAAACTATATTTCTTTCCACTTTTCAGTTTTTAATCATTCGACTTTTCATTACTAGGAAGCTTTTTAAGTAACGAACAAACATATGGAGGACCCTTTTTAAGTTTGGCCAAATCGATCTCTGCCTCGAAATTGAGTTCCTCTTCCGAAGACTCCATAGTCACATTAGCGACTTTCTCTTTTCGAGTAAAAGGTTTACTCTTTAACTTTTGCTCATTCTTATGCTTATCCTTTTCTTTTTACATGAGTTTGACCTGACAAACCTTTTCAGCCAAATGGGCCAAGTTAGGGATATGCACATTAAGCAACTTTCGAATATAGAATTCCAATCCCATAACTGCTATTTTCACAACTTCACTCTCAGGTAATGACACATAGCACCTACTGATAGAAAAATTGTTGTTGGTCTAGAAATTTCTCTTATAGAAAATAATTACTTCGTTGTAAGTATAGCTCCAAACCAACAAATAACTCTCAAGTAACTATTTAATTTGGTTTTGTCACAAGTACAAACCCCAATGAAAATTAACCGAAGTATTTAAATCTCGGATTGTCTCACAGGGAATTACAATAAAGTGAATGATTATTGGCTATGAAGACACAAGGGGGTTTAATTTATAAAATGGGCAAAAAAATGAATGACAAGAAAAGTAAATCAAGTAACTAAATAAAGTAAGTAATAAAGAGAGACATTCATGGCAAAGATTGAGAACTTAGGCTTTCTATCCCAGTCACTAATACAATAATTAACAAGAATTTATCTTATTTCGTCACCCCCAATGATGGAAGAAGGTATAATGTTATCTTCACACTCGAAGAAAGTCAAATGAGACTAGCTAATCTCAATTCAAAATTTCTAATCAACTTACTAATTAAATTAGCAAAAGATTAGCGTCAATGGAAACAATATTAGCTAACAACTCTAGATCACCAACATAAGTTGGGTATTCATGACTCAAGATTGCCTAATTTCTCTTTCCAAGCTAAGAATGTTCAAAGATCTCTCTAACATCCAACCAAGCATTTTGTCAAACACTTGGAAGATATAAAAGGAAAGCATAATAAATTGAAAGGAAAGATAAAATCTACAACTACCAATTGCAAGAGGAGTGAAATTAACAACTCAATTCAACAATAAAAGGAACATCAAACATCAATTTGTATTAAAAGAGATCTAAATCCAACATGAGCATTCATAAACATAAAAGAGGCATAAAAGGAAAATCAACACTACAAACTATGAGAATAAAAGTGTAGAAGCAAGAAATTGTAAAGGAAACAAGATGAAAACAAGGAATTGAATCTAGATCTAAGAAAATTTAACCTAATCCTAATCTAATTCTAGATAGAAGAGGGAGCTTCTCTCTTTAGAAAACTAACTAAAGGCTCATCATCACTAACTAGGTGCTCCCCCTTTGCCCAAGCTTGAATTCTGCATGAAATACTCTCAAAAAATGAGTTGGATTTGGGCCTGGGCAGCTCAGAAATCGCCCCCAACGAATTCACTTTAATGAGGTCACGTGCGAGCAGTGACGCGTACGCGTGGGTCATGCGTACGCGTCGCTGGGCATTTTACTATACATGCGTACGCGTCATGTCATGCGTACGCATCTCCATGCAACTTCATATCCACGCGTGACGTTGTGCCACGCATGCGCATCGATGAATGCACCCAAATTCTTGTTTTTCCATGAGTTCTCCAGTTTTCATACTTTTCTCTTCACTCCTTTGATTCATTCTTGGCCTTTTCAACCTGAATTCACTAACAAACACATCAAGGCATCTAGTAGAATCAAAGACCAATTTTAAGGCCTAAAAAGCATGTTTTTACACTTAAGCACAAGTTCAAGGAGAATTACAAAACCATGCTATTTCATTGAATAAATGTGAGAAAAGGTAATAAAATCCCCCAAAATAAGCACAAGATAAACCACAAAATTGGGGTTTATCACCTACTTCTAGCATTTTTGAAACGTATCATCATCAATGGTTTCACCATCTTCACGTTTCAAAACAACTAGATCAGTAACTGCCACATTCAATTCTCCTCAATAGAACTGAGCATGAAAAACAGTTTCCAACTGATTCCATATCATTATCGAATTTGGTCTAAGATTCAAAAACCAAGTAAATGCATTCTTCGTTAACGAAGAAGGAAAAAACTTCATTTTTAAATTCTCATCATTGGCTAAATTTCCAATCTCAACCAAATATCGAGCGACATGTTTAGTGGTTGATTCTCTAACTTCCCCAGCAAATTTTGTGATTATCTTTGAATTTTTCACTTTTCTTAGAACTTCAGCCATTTGGACAACTTGAGGGAAAACAGACACAAAATGAGGTCGATTCATAAAACCAACATTTAAACCGACTCGATTAAGCACTTCTTCCACAATTCTGGTGACTTGATAACGTTCACCGCCATGATTAGCACGCAGTCTGGCTAGAAATTCATCAGTATTTTGACTACGGGGAACTACATGAGGATTTTCTCTATCAAAAATATTGTCTTCATTTTTAAACATATTTTTGAATCCTTCATTATTTCCCCCGGCATTGTGCCTTTCACCTTCCCCTGGCATTGAAACATATATTTGTTTTATCCTAAATCTTTTAATTTTATTTTTTATTTCAAGTTCTTTATTTTTTTATTTGTCTAAAAAATGAAATTTTTGTTGCACAATTAAAACCTAATACTAAAAAAACAGATTTCGCTCCTAAATATTAATATCGAACCAACTACTATTTATTAAAAATTTGCATAACTGAAAAAAAATTCAATCATTCAAATACATATGTGCTCATTATGTTCTACATGTTTCACGATCGAGTGAGCTGGAGCTGTTTCCTCACGTATCGAAGTTTCGACCACATATAAGATTCTTAGAGCAACTCCAACGCTTGAGTGCCAATACCACTTTTTCTGACAAAGAGAGTTCCTAACTGTTGGAGGAAAGTAGAAAAGGTACCCATATGATTTTCAAGAGGAATGAGTCCCTCTGAATGGGGACTTAGGATGATATTTTTATTTAATAATTAATGATTTATATTAATTATTTAAATAATAATTAAATTGTAATTAATTTATTAATAATTGTTACTTGATAGAGAACCTTATGCAGACCCATATACATACAATACAGCAACACACAACAGAATATAACTTAAGTAGATTAGTTACTAAGTTTGTTATTATTATTGCCAGCTGGAAGTGGTTAGTTAGAATTGAACTAGCACTATATAAACTTGTTGCTGTAGCGATAGTAACTTGAGTTCTTTCACTGTAGATTGAGTTTATGCCAATTCTATTTCTTCTCTTAATTTCCTCTGTTCATAAACTCTTTGTCTTTCTCAGCTTCACTCACTCTTTAACATGGTGCAGTGAGTGTGGAGATGGAAGAATGTTCTAGGGATTGAGATTGAAGAAGGGACTTAATCATTCAAACTTGATAATCAAAGACGCAAGTTTTGAATTGCTAGTTAGCGTGCAGTGATGGAACCAGCTCACGGAATCGCATAACCAGAAGCACGATTACCATTGGAGAACCTCGATCCTTAGGGAATTTCAGTCTTTTTGAATCAATTTTCTACAATTCAAGTGCACATAAACAAAAGCAATGGAGGACCAAGCCAAGATCCTACGAGTCCCTTTTACTTACATCCCTCCAAAAATTCAGGTATATCTATAGCTCATGAAATTTTGAATGGAAGGAACTATGGAGATTGGAGTAGAGCTATGAATCTTGCTCTGAAATCAAAGAACAAACTTAGGTTTATTGATGGTAGCTTAGATAAGCCAGAAAAGCACGATCCCCTATTTGAGGCAAGTGAACTATGTAATGCATATGTAGTTGGGTGGATCAATCATTCACTAGAACCTGACATTGCCAAAAGTGTGAGCTGGAACACCATAGCACTGGATCTTTGGGAAGACCTAAAACATAGGTACTACCAAAGTGACTGCTTCCGAATCGTTGAGCTACAAGAAGAACTGTATGCAACTAAGCAGGGAGAAATGAGTGTGACCGTGTACTTCAAAAAATTGAAGACGATATGGGAAGATCTGGACAGCTTTAGAGCAATTCCTTCGTGTGAGTGTGGAAGATCAGGTTACTTGATTTTTTATTAGTGGATTGAATGAACAATATACTGGGGTTAGGTCACAAGTCATGCTTATGGATCCACTCCCAAATATCAACACTGTTTTCTGTCTTCTCACACAGCAAGAGAGACAATTTCAAAGCTTCAATTTTGTCTCAAAACCAAAATTGATAGCTCAGACAATCACTCAACCTGCCACACTCTTGAACACTACAGAGGCCTTTCAAGGCAGAGGGAGAGGGAGGGGCAGAGGAGGCAAAAATCCAGGCTTTAGAAGAGGACAGGGAGGTAGAGGCAAGATGCAATGCTCACATTGTGGCAAGATAGAACATGTTGTTGATACATGCTACAAAAAGCATGGATTGCCACCACATCTTAAGCAAAGATATAACACAGTATTCACCAACATAAGTGCAGCTGAATTTGACTCTGAGGGAAGCAATGAGAATCTCAGAAACCCTTACAGTGGACAGGATGGTGATGTAACAAGTCTTGATTTCACACCTAAACAAAAATAGCCTTATTAGCACTTCTCAGCAAGGAAGAGCAGAAACCAAGTCAAAGTGCTGATCCTCACAAAGAGCCTTTGCCAACACCTCATCTAGGTAAGTTGGTACACATTATGCATTTCACATCAAATATTCTCGCATTAAATGTTTCAAATAAGAAATTTGCATCATGGGTAACGGACACGGGGGCAACTGACCATGTCTCTTACTCACTCAATGACTTTCATAAATATCATGAGATAGCTCCAATCCTTGTAAAATTGCCTAATGGTGCATTAGCCATTAGCAAAATTGCTAGAACTATCATATTCACAAATTAACTTTACCATGTTGATGCATTATACATTCCCTCTTTTAATTTCAAGCTGATTTTTGTTTCTAAGGCCACATCACATTTACATTGTCATATGAATTTCGATGACCAAAAATGTAAGATATAGGATACCAACTCGGAGAAAGTGATTGGAGTAGCTAGAGCTTGTGGGGGACTTTTGATGAGCGGATAATTTATATGCTTTTTGGCATTGTTTTTAGGTAGTTTTTAGTAGAATCTAGCTACTCTTACGGATGTCTTTATTAGTTTTTATGCAAAATTCACATTTCTGAACTTTACTATGAGTTTGTGTGTTTTTCTGTGATTTCAGATATTTTCTGGCTGAAATTGAGGGACCTGAGCAAGAATCTGATTCAAGCTGAAAAAGGACTGCTGATGTTGTTGGATTCTGACCTCCTTGCACTCGAAATGAATTTTATAAAGCTATAGAACTTCAAATGGCACGCTCTCAATTGCGTTGGAAAGTGGACATCCAGGGTTTTCCAGCAATATATAATAGTCCATACTTTATTCGAGTTTAGATGATGCAAACTGGCGTTCAACGCCAGCTACATGCTGCATTCTGGAGTAAAATGGCAGAAACACGTCACAAACCAGAGTTAAACGCCAAAAACACGTTACAACTTGGCGTTTAACTCCAAGAGAAGCCTCTGCACGTATAAAGCTCAAGCTCAGCCCAAGCACACACCAAAGTGGGCCCCGAAAGTGGATTTCTGCACTAAGACTTATTTCTATAAACCCTAGTAACTAGTCTAGTATAAATAGGACTTTTTACTATTGTATTTTCGTCTTTGACCAGATCTTTGATCAGTTTTATGCTATCATAGACTTTTGGGGAGGCTGGCCATTCGGCCATGCCTAGACCTTGTTCTTATGTATTTTCAACGGTGGAGTTTCTACACACCATAGATTAAGGTGTGGAGCTCTGCTGTACCTCGAGTATTAATGCAATTACTATTGTTCTTCTATTCAATTCAAGCTTATTCTTGTTCTAAGATATCATTCGTACTTCAACCTGATGGATGTGATGATCCGTGACACTCATCATCATCCGTCCTTATGAACGTGTGCTTGACAACCACTTCCGTTCTATAAGCGAGAGCTAGAGTGTGTATCTCTTGGATTCCTTAATCAGAGTCTTCGTGGTATAAGCTAGAATCCATTGGCAGCATTCTTGAGAATCCAAAAAGTCCAAACCTTGTCTGTGGTGTTCCGAGTAGGATTCAGGGATTGAATGACTATGACAAGCTTCAAACTCGCGAGTGTTGGGCGTAGTGACAGACGCAAAAGGATCAATGGATCCTATTCCTACATGATCGAGAACCGACAGATGATTAGTCGTGCTGTGACAGAGCATTTGGACCATTTTCACTGAGAGGATGGGAGGTAGCCATTGACAACGGTGAAACCCAAACATACAACTTGCCATGGAAAGGAGTAAGAATGATTGGATGAAAGCAGCAGAAAAGCAGAGATTCAAAAAGGAACACAGTATCTTCATGCGCTTATCTGAAATTCCCACCAATGAATTACATAAGTATTTCTATCTTTATTTTATGCTTTATTTATCTTTATATTCGAAAACAATTATAACCATTAGAATCCACCTGACTGAGATTTACAAGATGATCATAGCTTGCTTCATACCAACAATCTCTGTGGGATCGACCCTTACTCACGTAAGGTATTACTTGGAAGACCCAGTGCACTTGTTGGTTAGTTGTGCGAAGTTGTGGCAAAGTGTGATTCACGTTTGAGAGCTCCAAGTCTTTGGCGCCATTGTTGATGATCACAATTTCGTGCACCAAGTTTTTGGCGCCGTTGCCGGGGATTGTTTGAGTTTGGACAACTGACGGTTCATCTTGTTGCTCAGATTAGGTAATTTTCTTTTCAAAAAGTTTTTAAAAATCTTTCAAAATTTTTTATTTGTTTTCGGTTTTCCAAAAATAAATTTTCGAAAAATCCAAAAAATTATAAAATCATAAAAATAAAAAATATTTTGTGTTTTTTTGTTTGAGTCTAGTGTCAATTTTTAAGTTTGGTGTCAATTGCATGTCTTTAAAAATTTGTGCATTTTTCGAAAATTCATGCATGTGTTCTTTATGATCTTCAAGTTGTTCTTGACAAGTCTTCTTGCTTGATCTTCATATTTTCTTGTTTTGTGTCTTTTGTTGTTTTTCATATGCATTTTTACATTCATAGTGTCTAAACATGAAAAATTTCTATGTTTGGGTCTTGCATGTGTTTCTTTTCTTGAAAATTTTTCAAAAATAAGTATTGATGTTCATCTTGATCTTCAAAGTGTTCTTGGTGTTCATCTTGACATTCATAGTGTTCTTGCATATTTTCTTTGTTTTGATCTTAATTTTTCATGTTGTGAGTCATTTTTATGTTTTTCTCTCTCATCATTAAAAATTCAAAAAAATAAAAAAATATCTTTTCCTTGTTTTACTCATAATTTTTGAAATCTTTGGGTTGACTTAGTCAAAAATTTTTAAAATAAGTTGTTTCTTGTTAGTCAAGTCAAGATTTCATTTTTAAAAATCTTATCTTATCAAATTCTTTTTCAAAAATCTTTTTTTTCATTTTTCTTTTGTATTTTTGAAAATTTTTTAAAATTGATTTTCAAAATCTTTTTCTTAATTTTATTTCATAATTTTCGAAAACTTTACTAACAATTAATGTAATTAATTCAAAAATTTGAAGTTTGTTACTTTCTTGTTAAGAAAGGTTCAATCTTTAAATTTTAGGATCATATATTGTAGTTTATTTTTAGTCAAGTAATCAATTTTAATTTTAAAAAATCAAATCCTTTTAATTTTCTTTTCAAATCTTTTTCAAAATATCTTTTCAATCATATCTTTTAATCATATCTTTTTCAAATTATATCTTTTTCAAAATCAGTTTCAAAAATCTTTTCTAACTTCTTATCTTTTCAAAATTGATTTTCAAATCTTTTTCAACTAACTAATTGACTTTTTGTTTGTTTCTTATCTTTTTCAAAATCACCTAACTACTTTTCTCTCGCTAATTTTTGAAAATTCCTTCCTCTTTTCCAAAATTCTTTTAATTAACTAATTTTTTCAAATTTTAATTTTAATTTTATTTCTTCTCTTAATTTTCGAAAATCACTAACCTTTTTTTCAAAAATAATTTTCAAAATTCTCTTCTCTCTCATCTCTTTCTATTTATTTATTTATTTACTAACACTTCTCTTCATATTGAAATTCAAATCCTCTCTTCCTCTCTGTGTTTGAATTTTTCTCTTCTCCTTCTTCTATTATTTTCTTCTTCTACTCACATAAAGAAATCTCTTTACTGTGGTAAAGAGGATCCCTATTATTATTTTCTGTTCCCTTCTTTTTCATATGAGCAGGAGCAAGGACAAGAACATTCTTGTTGAAGTAGATCCTGAACCTGAAAGGACTCTGAAGAAGAAACTAAGAGAAGCTAAAATACAACAATCCAGAGAAAACCTTACAGAAATTTTCGAAAAAGAAGAGGAGATGGCAGCCGAAAATAATAACAACAACAATAACGCAAGGAGGATGCTTGGTGATTATACTACACTTACTTCCAATTTTTATGGAAGAAGCATCTCAATCCCTGTCATTGGAGCAAACAATTTTGAGCTAAAGCCTCAACTAGTTGCTCTAATGCAACAGAACTACAAGTTCCATGGACTTCCATCGGAAGATTTCTATCAGTTTTTAACTGAGTTCTTGCAGATTTGTGATACTATTAAAACTAATGGAGTAGATCCTAAAGTCTACAGACTCATGCTTTTCCCCTTTGCTGTAAGAGACAGAGCTAGAACATGGTTGGACTCACAACCTAAAGATAGCCTGGACTCTTGGGATAAGCTGGTCACGGCCTTCTTGGCAAGTTCTTTCCTCCTCAAAAGCTGAGCAAGCTTAGAGTGGATATTCATACCTTCAAGCAAAAAGATGGTGAATCCCTCTATGAAGCTTAGGAAAGATACAAGCAGTTGACCAAAAAGTGTCCTTCTGACACGCTTTCAGAGTGGACCATTTTGGATATATTCTATGATGGTCTATCTGAGTTCTCTAAGATGTCACTGGACCATTCTGCAGGTGGATCCATTCACCTAAAGAAAATGCCTGTAGAAGCTTAAGAACTCATTGACATGGTTGCAAATAACCAATTCATGTACACCTCTGAGAGGAACCCTATGAGTAATGGGACGCCTCAGAAGAGGGGAGTTCTTGAAATTGATACTCTGAATGCCATATTGGCTCAGAACAAAATGTTGACTCAGCAAGTCAACATGATTTCTCAGAGTCTGAATGGATGGCAAAATGCATCTAACAGTACTAAAGAGCAAGTCAACATTGATTTCTCAGAGTCTGAATGGATGGCAAAATGCATCCAACAGTACTAAAGAGGCATCTTCTGAAGAAGAAGCTTATGATCCTGAGAACCCTGCAATGGCAGAGGTGAATTACATGGGTGAACCCTATGGAAACACCTATAATTTCTCATGGAGAAATCATCCAAATTTCTCATGGAAAGATCAACAAAAACCTCAACAAGGCTTTAATAATGGTGGAAGAAACAGGTTTAGCAATAGCAAGCCTTTTCCATCATCTTCTCAGCAACAGACAGAGAATTCAGAGCAGAGCCCCTCTAGCTTAGCAAACATAGTCTCTGATCTATCTAAGGCCACTTTAAGTTTTATGAGTGAAACAAGGTCCTCCATTAGAAATTTGGAGGCACAAGTGGGTCAGCTGAGTAAGAAAATCACTGAAACTCTTCCTAGTACTCTCCCAAGCAATACAGAAGAGAATCCAAAAAAAGAGTGCAAGGCCATTGATATAATCAATATGGCCGAATGCACAAAGGAGGAGAAGGACGTGAATCCCAGTGAGGAAGACCTCCTGGGACGTCCTCTGAACAAAAAGGAGTTCCAAACTGAGGAACCTAAGGAATCTGAGGCTCACCTAGAGACCATAGAGATTCCATTGAACCTCCTTTTTCCATTCATGAGCTCTGAGAATTATTCTTCCTCTGAAGAGGATGAAGATGTAACTGAAGAGCAAGTTGCTCAATATCTAGGAGCCATCATGAAACTAAATGCCAAGTTGTTTGGTAATGAGACTTGGGAAGATGAACCTCCCTTGCTCATTAGTGAACTAAATACATGGGTTCAGCAAACTTTACCTCAAAAGAAACAAGATCCTGGTAAATTCTTAATACCCTGTACCATAGGCACCATGACCTTTGAGAAGGTTCTATGTAACCTGGGGTCAAGTATAAATCTTATGCCACTCTCTGTAATGGAGAAATTGGGGATCTTTGAGGTACAAGCTGCAAGAATCTCATTAGAGATGGCAGACAAGTCAATAAAACAAGCTTATGGATTGGTAGAAGACGTGTTGGTAAAGGTTGAAGGCCTTTACATCCCTGCTGATTTCATAATCTTAGACCCTGGGAAGGATGAGAATGAATCCATCATTCTTGGAAGACCCTTCCTAGCCACAGAAAAAGCTGTGATTGATGTTGACAGAGGTGAACTAGTCCTTCAAATGAATGGGGACTACCTTGTGTTTAAAGCTCAAGGTTATCCTTCTGTAAACATGGGAAAGAGGCACGATAAGTTTCTCTCAATACAGAGTCAAACAAAGCCCCCACAATCAAACTCTAAGTTTGGTGTTGGGAGGCCACAACCAAACTCTAAGTTTGGTGTTTAACCCCCACATCCAAACTCTAAGTTTGGTGTTGGAAGGTCTCAACAATGCTCTGAACATATGTGAAGCTCTATGAGAGCTCACTGTCAAGCTATTGACATTAAAGAAGCACTTATTGGGAGGCAACCCAATTTTTATTTATCTATATTTATATTGTTCTTTTATGTTTTATTAGGTTTATGATCATGTGGAGTCACAAAACAATTGCAAAAATTAAAAACAGAATCAAAAATAGCAGAAGAAAAAACACACCCTAGAGGAAGAGCTTTCTGGCGTTTAAACGCCAGAAACAAGCTTCTGTCTGGCGTTTAACGCCAGAAACAAGCACCAAGTTGGCATTTAACGCCAGAAACAAGCATCAGGCTAGCGTTAAGTGCCAGAAACAGGCTACATCTGGGCATTTAATGCCAGAAACAAGCATCATTCTGGCGTTAAGCACCAGGATTGCATACAAAGGGCATTTTACACGCCTAAAAGGTGTAGGGATGAGAAATTCTTGACACCTCAGGATCTATGGACCCTACAGGATCCCTACCTACCCCACTTCTCTCTTCTTCACACAATCCAATAACACTATACCCTTCACCGATCACCTCAATCTCTCTTTCCCATTACCCCTTCACCAATCACATCCATCCACTCTTCCCCATAAATCCCACCTACAAATTCAAAATCTCTTTCCCACCCAAACCCACCCTAAATGACCGAACCCACACCCCTCTCCCTCCACTATATAAACCCCTCCATCCTTCTTCATTCTCACACAACACAACCCTCTCTTACCCCCCTTGGCCGAAACCCACATCTCTCTCCCTCTCCTCCATATCTTCTTCTTCTTCTTCTTCTATTCTTTCTTCTTTTACTCAAGGATGAGCAACATTCTAAGTTTGGTATGGTAAAAGCATAGCTTTTTTGTTTTTCCATAACCATTTATGGCACCTAAGACCGGAGAAACATCTAGAAAGGGGAAAGAGAAGACAAAAGCTTCCACCTCTGAGTCATGGAAGATGGAGAGATTCATCTCAAAGGTCCATTAAGACCACTTCTATGAAGTTGTGGCCAAGAAGAGGGTGATCCCTGAGGTCCCTTTCATGCTCAAGAAAAATGAGTATCTGGAGATCTGACATGAGATCCAAAGAAGAGGTTGGGAAGTTCTTACCAACCCCATTCAACAAGTCAGAATCTTAATGGTTCAAGAGTTCTTTGCCAATGCATGGATCACTAGGAACCATGATCAAAGCATGAACCGAAACCCAAAGAATTGGCTTACAATGGTTCGGGGGAAATACTTAGATTTCAGTCCAGAGAACGTAAGGTTGGCGTTCAACTTGCCTATGATGCAAGAAGACGCACGCCCCTACACTAGAAGGGTCAACTTTGATCAAAGGTTGGACCAAGTCCTCATGGATATATGTGTGGAAGGAGCTCAATGGAAAAGAGATTCAAAAGACAAGCCGGTTCAATTGAGAAGACTGGACCTTAAGCCTGTGGCTAGAGGATGGTTGGAGTTCATCCAACGCTCCATCATCCCCACTAGCAACCGATCCGAAGTAACTGTGGATCAGGACATCATGATCCATAGCATCATGATTGGAGAGGAAGTAGAAGTTCATGAAGTCATCCCTCTAGAACTCTACAAAGTAGCCGAAAAGCCCTCCACCTTGGCATGGCTAGCTTTTTCTCATCACATTTGCCATCTATGCAACTTAGCTGGAGTTGTCATAGAAGGAGATATCCTCATTGAAGAGGACAAGCCCATCACTAAGAAGAGGATGGAGCAAACAAGAGAGCCTATTCATGGATCTCAAGAGACGCATGAGGAAGCTCATCATCAAGAGATTCCTGAGATGCCTTAAGGGATACATTTTCCTCTACACAATTATTGGGAGCAACTAAGGATAGGAGCACCAAAATCACTAGGGATCAAGTAACAGAGGCAAGAAAGAGACATAGAGGAGCTCAAGAGCACCTCTGGTTCTTCAAGAGGAAGACGCTACCCTTACTAAGGTGGACTCATTCATTAATCTCCTTGCTCTTATTTTTCTGTTTTTCGATTTTTGAGCTTCATGTTTGCCTATGTTTGTGTCTTTATTACATGATCATTAGTATTTAGTAACTATGTCTTAAGGCTATGAATAATTCCATGAATCCTTCACCTTTCTTGAATGAAAAATGTTTTTAATACAAAAGAACAAAAAGTACATGAGTTTCGAATTCATCCTTGAAATTGGTTTAATTATATTAATGTGGTGACAATACTTTTCGTTTTCTGAATGAATGCTTAAACAGTGCATATTTTTTATCCTGTTGTTTATGAATGTTAAAATTGTTGGCTCTTGAAAGAATGATGAAAAAGAGAAATGTTATTGATGATCTGAAAAATCATAAAATTGATTCTTAAAGCAAGAAAAAGCAGTGAAAAAGAACAAAGCTTGCGAAGAAAAAAAAAGAGAAAGAAAGAAAAAGAAAAAGCAAGCAGAAAAAGCCAATAGCCCTTAAAACCAAAAGGCAAGGGTAAAAAGGATCCAAGGCTTTGAGCATCAATTGATAGGAGGGCCCAAAGAAATAAAATCCAGGCCTAAGCGGCTAAATCAAGCTGTCCCTAACCATGTGCTTGTGGCATGAAGGTCCAAGTGAAAAGCTTGAGACTGAGTGGTTAAAGTCATGATCTAAAGCAAAAAGAGTGTGCTTAAGAGCTCTGGACACCTCTAACTAGGGACTTTAGCAAAGCTGAGTCACAATCTGAAAAGGTTCACCCAGTCATGTGTCTGTGGCATTTATATATCCGGTGGTAATACTGGAAAACAAAGTGCTTAGGGCCACGGCCAAGACTTATAAAAGTAGCTGTGTTCAAGAATCAACATACTTAACTAGGAGAATCAATAACACTATCTGAACTCTGAGTTCCTATGGATTCCAATCATTCTAAACTTCAAAGGATAAAGTGAGATGCCAAAACTGTTCAGAAGCAAAAAGCTACAAGTCCCGTTCATCTAGTTAGAACTAATATTCATTGATATTTTGGGATTTATAGTATATTCTCTTCTTTTTATCCTATTTGATTTTTAGTTGCTTGGAGACAAGCAACAATTTAAGTTTGGTGTTGTGATGAGCGGATAATTTATACACTTTTGGCATTGTTTTTAGGTAGTTTTTAGTAGAATCTATCTACTTTTAGGGATGTTTTTATTATTTTTTATGCAAAATTCATATTTCTGGACTTTACTATGAGTTTGTGTGTTTTTTTGTGATTTCAGGTATTTTCTAACTGAAATTGAGGGACCTGAGCAAGAATCTGATTCAGGCTGAAAAAGGACTGCTGATGCTATTGGATTCTGACCTCCCTGCACTCGAAATGGATTTTTTGGAGCTACAAAACTTCGAATGGCACGCTCTTAATTGCGTTAGAAAGTAGACGTCCAGGGCTTTCCAGCAATATATAATAGTCTATACTTTATTCGAGTTTAGATGATGCAAACTGGCGTTCAACGCCAACTACATGCTGCATTCTGGAGTAAAACGCCAGAAACACGTCACAAACCAGAGTTAAAAGCCAAAAACACGTTACAACTTGGTGTTTAACTCCAAGAGAAGCCTCTGCACGTGTAAAGCTCAAGCTCAACCCAAGCACATACCAAAGTAGGCCCCGGAAGTGGATTTCTGCACTAAGACTTATTTCTGTAAATCCTAGTAACTAGTTTAGTATAAATAGGACTTTTTACTATTGTATTTTCGTCTTTGACCAGATCTTTGATCAGTTTTATGCTATCTTAGACTTTTGGGGAGGCTGGCCATTCGGCCATGCCTAGACCTTGTTCTTATGTATTTTCAACGGTAGAGTTTCTACACACCATAGATTAAGGTGTGGAGCTATGCTGTACCTCGAGTGTTAATGCAATTACTATTGTTTTTCTATTCAATTCAAGCTTATTCTTGTTCTAAGATATCACTCGTACTTCAACCTGATAGATGTGATGATCCGTGACACTCATCATCATCCGTCCTTACGAACGCGTGCCTGACAACCACTTCCGTTCTACAAGCGAGAGCTAGAGTGTGTATCTCTTGGATTCCTTAATCAGAGTCTTCGTGGTATAAGCTAGAATCCATTGGCAGCATTCTTGAGAATTTGGAAAGTCTAAACCTTGTCTGTGGTATTCCAAGTAGGATTCAGGGATTGAATGACTGTGACGAGCTTCAAACTCGCGAGTGTTGGGTGTAGTGATAGACGCAAAAGGATCAATGGATCCTATTCCGACATGATCAAGAACCGACAGATGATTAGCCGTGCTGTGATAGAGCATTTAGACCATTTTCACTGAGAGGATGGGAGGTAGCCATTGACAACGGTGAAACCCGAACATACAGCTTGCCATGGAAAGGAGTCAGAATGATTGGATGAAAGCAGTAGGAAAGCAGAGATTCAAAAAGGAACACAGTATCTTCATGCGCTTATCTGAAATTCCCACCAATGAATTACATAAGTATTTCTATCTTTATTTTATGCTTTATTTATCTTTATATTCGAAAACCATTATAACCATTAGAATCTGCCTGACTGAGATTTATAAGATGACCATAGCTTGCTTCATACCAACAATCTCTGTGGGATCGACCCTTACTCACATAAAGTATTACTTGGACGATCCAGTGCACTTGTTGGTTAGTTGTGCGAAGTTGTGACAAAGTGTGATTCACGTTTGAGAGCTCCAAGTCTTTGGCGCCATTGTTGATGATCACAATTTCGTGCACCAATTCGCGTCCCTTTTGGTGCCATAGGAATAAACAGAAAATCCTTAAGCGAAGCGTCAACACTAAACTTAAAGGTTTGCTTGCCCTCAAGCAAAGAAGTACTGAAAATAAAAACAAATAGTGAGAGGAAAGAAAAATATAAAGATAAAAGAACAAGAGAGAATTAGGATTGGGAGAGAGAGAAAGAAAAGTGAAAACTGCGCGGCAAACAAGTGTAGTTGTGCGGCGAAGGCGACGCGTACGCGTTCAGCACGTGTACGCGTGGGTTGCGGAAATTTTCTTAATGACGCGTTAGCGTCAGGCACGCGTCCGCGTGCCCTGGATTTTGCGCGATTCGCGCAAAGGCAACCGCGCGTACGCACAACTCTCTGTTCGCATGGCTTGGGAATCCAGATTTTCAATCGACGCCTGCGCGTTATGCACGCGCACGCGTGGATGGCCATTTGTGTAAATGCTACACACGCGTGAGTAAATTTGTGCCTCTAACACGCTTCCAGCCCCAAGGCAGCACAACTCTCTGTCCAAACACTCCTTTACGTCAGTTTTGCAGGTCACGCGTTCGTGTCAATGACGCGCACGCGTGGATAGCGATAATTGCAAACGACGCACACGCATTGGGTACGCGTACGCACGGTCATGTTTGTGCGCCAGGCATCATTCCTGCACCACTCCCGTGCAACTCTCTGTTTATTTTTATTTTTCACGCACACCCATCTGACGCGTATGCGTTAGCGACGCTTGTGCGTCGGGTGCTCTTCTTTTTTTTTTATCCAGTTCCTGTTCTAAAATAGCTGCATGATCAGAAAATTAGTAAGAACTCAATAAAAATCAAATAAGTAAGAAAACTACTACTACGAAAAACAACTAAGAATGAAAAGAAACGATCATACCATGGTGGGTTGTCTCCCACCAAGCACTTTTAGTTAAAGTCCTTAAGTTGGACATGTGGTGAGCTCCTTGTCATGGTGGCTTGTGCTTGTACTGATCTAAGAATCTCCACCAATGTTTGTAATTCCAATGGCTACCGGGATCCCAAACTAGGCGCATAACGCCTTTAAGCAAGTTGAAGCAAGTGACAAGGCCCCAAGAGTGTTGATTGTGGGAATGAATCCTAGGGTCCCAAACCTTGCTTTTATACCCGTCTCCTTGTGGATCACCATTGTTCCCACCGGGTGGCAAGCGATCTGAATTCTCACAGAGACATCCAAACAACCTTCTAAACCCATTCAATTGAGCTCTACACCAATCCTTGCACTTCAATTTGGAGCATGCAACCATATTGAACCTTGCTTGATAACTCTTGCCACTAACCATCTTCCTCTTACTCTTAATGCTACAAAGAGCTCTAAGTTGACCATTCGTCTCTAGTAGCCCATATTCAAGTGGGAAAGTAAAGGTTAAGGATAGAAATTTTACCCACTTGAATGTTGTATTGGATGATGATGGCTTTGGAAGGGATCTTGCAAGCTCCACTCCCTTGTGTTCTTCGTTGAATTCTTCTACCTCTTTGCAAGCTTCCTCAATTTTAACCTCTTCCTCTTGGTAGTTGTCTTCTAATCCAATATCTTCTTCATTGCTTACCAAAGGCATGGGAGGTTGTGCATCTTCCTCCATTGTGGGTGCATCTTCCTCCTTTGCTTTTGCATCTTCCTTTTCTTCCATGTGTGAGGATGGAAAGTTCTCTAGTTCACTGGAGCATAAACTCCTTTGATTGATTTCTTCACTTTCTTCCATAGGATCTTGCATTATATCTCTTGGGAAGGAATTTTCTTGCTCCTCTTCCTGTGACTTGATAATTGATTGTACATGTTTCTCTACATTTTTGACACTCGTCTTTATATCATGTAAGAATTCTTTCATGAGAAGCTCAAGATCTGATGGTATTTGAGATGAATAAGGAGATGATGGCTCTTGATATAAATAAGAAGGAGATGATGGTTCTTGATAAGTATAAAAAGAGGATGGCTCTTGGTATGAATAGGGAGATGGTGGCTCTTGATATGGGTAGAAAGATGATGGTTCTTGATAGTTGGAACATGGAGCACTGAAGTTTCTTTGGTTTTGACTTTGCCAACCAAAATTTCGGTAGTTTCCCTATCCACAATAATATGAATCACTACTCGGATGTGAGTAGTAACCCATGTGATCTCTCTTCATTATTTTTCCTCAACAAGAAACACTAAAAAGAATTAAACGCACCATGTGGTAAACAGGAAAGCAAAGAAGATAGAACAGAATTTTTTTTAAAAGGAATAAAAAAATAATAAAAAAATTCGAAAATAAATGAAAAGAAGTGAACTATAAATTCAAAAATTAAACAAAGAAAGATACTAGGATTTTAAAAAAATATTTTTTAGAGAAAAATTACTACGGGAACACCAAACTTAATTTTGAAAATTAAGAAAAAAATTTAAATAAAATAAATCAATATATATATATATATTGAAAATTTAAGGAAATAAGTTAAATGAAATTAAAGTAAAAACGCCTAATCTAAGAAATCAAACAACCAGTAGTTGTCAATCACAGTCAATCCCTGGCAACGGTGCCAAAAACTTGGTGCACCAGGTCATACCAAGTAATACTTTATGTGAGTAATGGTCGATCCCATGAGAATTGATGGACTAAGCAACAATGGTTAAGTCATTGGCTTAGTTAGACAAACAGAAAAGAGTGTTTGAATGTTCAAAGAGCATTAAACAGTAAATTAAGAATTTCAGAAAGCAAGCAGCAATGAGTTGGGAATAAAATATAGAGAAAATAGTTAAGGCTTCGGAGTTATCTATTTTTCCGGATTGATTTTTCTTACTAACTATTTTAATCATGCAAGATTTAATTCATGGCAAACTATATGTGACTAGACCCTAATTCCTTAGACCTTCCTAGAGCATCAAAATGAGCCAAATTTGTCATCAACCATCAAAATCCTCCATAATTTGTTGCAGATTTGCGTCATTGATTTCATCACCTTCATTTCCACTACTTGGACCAGAAAAAGCAAGTGGTGCATCATAAAATGTACTAGTACTACCACCACCACCACCTTGATCTAAATCAGCATCAATCTCATCTAAGAAAATATAACACATTATCAATAACTCAAAGATAAAAGCTATTGTAATTTATTGTCTGATCAATAAACTATAATACTCACGAAGCAAGTCTTCAATATTACTTGGAAGATCAGGCTCTTTTTCAACAACCTCTTCCGTCACCCAAAAATCAACCTTATCAATAGTTTCAATATCGATTGGATCATATTGCGACTTTTGCTTTCTTTTTTTTCTTTCATTCCTAACAAATTAAATACAATATATGATAAGCCTAGTATATTAGCTATACAAAATCTAATGATATGAAATGAAAGGATGAAATATAAATTACCTGGATTTAAGACGCAAATTATATGTAACATACACAATATCACTTAGCCTATCATGCTCCAATCTATTCCTTCTTGTTGTATGAATTTGATCAAAAAGACTCCAATTCCTTTCACACCCTGAAGAAGCAGATGCTTGGCTAAGAATGCGAACTGCAATTTTTTGTAAACATGGAGCAGAACTACCAAACAACCTCCACCATTCATCTACAAATTACAATCCCATATCTCAAGTATTAGTTATCAAATTAAGGAAACCAAAACATAAAATAAGTAAATAACTAAAGCTTATTATCAAACAGATATTATTACCAGGTTGAAGTTTTTTTGCAGCTGGAACAGCTTCAGGCCTATCAAAGCTTTCCTTTCGATCTCTATATAAGTGTATTTCTTTCATTGCCTCAACTGAATCTAAATTATTAACCTTGCAATGCAATGTAACAAGATCAAGTAAAGCTCGCATGACATCAGGTGATTCTCTATAATTTTTAGAAAAAAAGCACTCAGGATTCAAGAAATAGGCTGCTGCGTGAAGATTTTTTTTCAAATGTTTGTCCCATCTTGAGTTGATAATCTCTGTGTAAGGTTGATATGCACTCTTCCTATGCTTGAACATTTCTTTGATTCCATTTTCTGACCTCAGCATACCTTCATAAACAATTCCCAATGATGGTTTATCATCGGCAGCTACAAACCTCAGCAATTTAATCAACGGACTCACAATTTGGCATACAGTAAAACAATCATCCCAAAATTTATTGTCTAGGATAATTGCACTCACAGCTCTACCATTAGCACTCCTTCCTAATTTGTGTCCGGTAAAATGTGTATCAACAACCAATTGTTGTAATTTCGATTTGCGCTCAAAGATACTCATCAATGTGAGGAAGACAGTGGCAAAACGAGTTGGACCTGGACGAACAATCTCCTTCCAATTATCTTTTTGTCTTAGCCAGGACAAGAACACCGTATGATTATATACAAACACAGTAATCTTCGAAGCATGTGTTGCAAGGCTAGAAATATGTGGCATGCTGCTTATATCTTTTAGAATAAGATTCAAGCAATGAGCAGCACAAGGTGACCAGTGAATATTTTCAAATTTCTTACTAATAAGCCTACCAGCAGCAACATAATTCGCAGCATTATCGGTTACTACATGAACAACATTATCAAATCCAATCCATTCAATCACCTCTGAAAACAAGTCACACAAGCTAGAAGCATTTTTAACCATACTTGAGGCATCAACAGATTTCACAAAGCACAACCCTTTCGAACAATAAACCAAAAAATTAATCAACGTTCTTTGCCTTTGATTTGTCCAACCATCAGCCATGAGAGTATATCCAGTTTCTTTCCAAGCAGACCTATAGCTATCAACAACCATTTGACACTCCCTTTTGAGATCGGCTAATAAGTTAACCCTTAAAGAGTCATAAGAAGGACCTATATAACCAGGCCCATAGCCAGCTACACCATCCAAAATATCTTGAAAAAAAGGTGACATAACCGCATTGAAAGGAATCCTACAATCCAAAAGCCATCTAGCCACTCACTTATCAACTTCATAAAGCGCCTCTTTGTTATGAAACACGCTTTTCAGACTTCGTTGACTGCCCGGAGTTGTTCTTGGTGCAAACATAGGAGGAATAATGGTTTTTGCTTTCTTTTTTGGATCGCCTCCAACAACCTCCTTAGTTGGTAACTGACTCGGAGTTTGTTGTTCCTCTTGCGCTATTGCTTCATCAATTGCATCCTCACACTCATCGGTACCCTCTTCATTGAAACTTACTTTCCTTTTACTAGTTTTACTTTTCTGAATCTCTTTCAATAAACCTTCCATTTGTTTTTCTACATCATACGGGACCTTAGAACACTTCTTAATGTCTCTACCTATCTTCGCCAAATGCTTTTTCATTCTATTAATTCCCCCGCCCCCAAAAGTACTCAGACAAAATAAGCATTGGTAATGCGGTTTTCTATTTATATTCTGTAAAGCAACGTATCTCTAAGCAGGATCAGTTTTCCCCCTAACACTACAAGTTTGTGATTGATTTTCGTTACTCGCGGGAGGAAGAGAACGTTCATTCGAAGTAGAATTATTTTCAGCATTATTATTCCTAGGTAGGTCTTGGTTGATACTTTCTTCCATACCTAAATATTACCAGCAATCCAACCCAATAATCTCAACTCTCAAGTTCACAATAAATGAACAAACAATATCCAAATTCCAAAATCAGAGTATACAAACAAGTACAACATCTCAGGTTCAATAAAATTCTTTGTTCACAAAATTAGAATTCACACAATCATGTCACAAAATCAGTTCATATTTCATCACAAAATCAGTTCATAACAGTTTCAGAGAGTAGAGACTCAGAGTTCAGTTCATCAGAGCACAGTTCATCAGAATCAATGAAATCACAAATCAATTTATAACAGTTTCAGACAGTAGAGACTCAGAGTTCAGTTCATCAGAGTTCAATTCATCAGAATCAATGAAATCACAAAATCAGTTCATAACAGTTTCAGAGAGTAGAGACACAGAGTTCAGTTCATCAGAGCACAGTTTCATCAGAATCAATGAAATCACAAAATCAGTTCATAACAGTTTCAGAGAGTAAAGACTCAGAGTTCAGTTCATCAGAATCAATGAAATCACAAAATCAGTTCATAACAGTTTCAGAGAGTAGAGACTCAGAGTTCAGTTCATCAGAGCACAGTTTCATCAGAATCGGATTGCATCACAAAATCATGTTCATAACTAAATTAAAAATTACCTGGAAATGAGAAAATCTGTTGCTTTGTCTCAGAGCTCAAAGGACAACGCTTCAACGCTTCAACGCTTCTCTATTGCTTTCTCAGAGGCAGAGCTCGACGGAGGTGACATGCGAAGTGGCTGAGGGCGTGACAGAGCTGAGCGCGCGATGGAGCTGACGGCGGGAAGGTGCTGACTGCGCGAGGTATCGGAAAGCGCGATGGACCCAACGGCGCCAGGGAGCTGACGGCGCGTCGCTGGTGACGGCGTGACCGTGCTGAAGGCGCGACGGAGGTGAGTGCGTTGAAGTGAGTGCGACGGCGGTGAGTGCGTTGAGGGCCTCTTGGAGTCGTGGCTGACTGGGTGGTGTTCTGTTCTGTGGGAGGCTGGAGTTGAGAACTGAGAAGCTGGAGGAACGAGGAAGTGGAGGCTACGAAGGAGAAAAGGAAATTAGGGTTCCCTCAGCACAAAACGGTGGCGTTTTGCTGCAACGTTAAAAAACCGTCCGGGTCCCGGTTCGGTTCGACCAACCGGTAACCGACCGGTTCGTCGGTTCAAGTCCGGTTTTTCAAAATCTGCGGTTTTTCTTATTATCCGAACCATTACAGCGACTGGTTCACGGTTCGACCGGCCGGTTCGAACCGATTTTAAGAACATTGATTATATGTCATGTATCCCATTAAATACAAACAATTAGAAATTCAGGATAATATGTTTTCAAGCTGTTGTTCAAGTAAAGAGCTTTTCTAAGTTTTACAAGAACTCAATTAGAACATGGGTCATACTTCCGTTCCACCCAAATTCATAAAATAAAGAACGAAAATAATTATTGAAATATAAATCAAAACATGGATTAAATTAGAAAGATCAAACGAATCAATCCATACAAATAGATAGAACTTCTAACCTTAACAATGAAGGATTAGTTGCTCATGGTTCAGAGAAGAAAATAAGGATTCTGGTAAAATGTACAGAGTTCCAATCTGATAACATCTGAATTCCTATTTATAACTAATCCTAATAAATTTAAAATCTAATTATCTAAAATTAAAAATAGTATCTTTTCCTCAAAATAAGATTTGAATTTAAATTCGAATTAATTAACAAGTCTTCAACTGATGGGTGGGGACCACTTGTTTTGTCCATTCTGCAGCTTCTAATATGTGTTTTCTGGGCTGAAAACTGGGTCAAAAGAGCCCAGAAATCGCCCCCAGCGTTTTTCTGCGTTTTCTGCACGTGACGCATGTTACGCGTACGCGTCAATCACGCACACGCGTCGCCATGGATACCTCCAAATCACGCGCACGCGTCAGGCACGCGTGCGCGTCACTCCTCGCAGCCATCTCCTTTTATTCTTGTGCTGCAGAAACTCCATCAAATTTTACCGAATGCTACCTAAAATAAATAAAATTGCAAAAGACTCAAAGTAGCATCCATATTGGCTAAAAGATAATTAATTCTTTATTAAACTCAACAAATTAGATGCAATTCACTAGAAAAAGATAGGAAAGATGCTCACGCATCAACTCCCAATTTGAGAGAGGGTGTTACTTGATAGAAAATCTTGTGCAAACTCATATACATACAATACAGCAACACACAGCAGAATATAAGTTAAGTAAATTAGTTACTAAGTTTGTTATTATTATTGCCAGCTGGAAGTGGTTAGCTAGAATTAAACTAGCACTATATAAACTTGTTGCTGTACCAATAGTAACTTGAGTTCTTTCATTGTAGATTGAGTTGATGCCGATTTCATTTCTTCTCTCAATTTCCTTCATGAACTCTCTCTCTCTCTCTCACAGCTTCCCTCACCCTTTAACAATAATTATAACAATTAATTAGATTAAATAATTAAATTTTTATTTAATTAATGATTTATATTAATTATTTATGTCATAATTAATATTGAAAGAAGACTTGATTGAACACATGACAATTTCACAATGTTTGTCGTCAACTATAGAGCTTAATTATGTTTTTCTTTATATTAAGTAATTTTACAAATTAGTGTAATCCCGAATTATATATTGTGTATTATTGTTATATATGAATTTATTTAATACTAATATCTTTTAATAGTGAATTATTTTTAAATTTATAGATTTAAATAATATTATTGAAAAAAATTAATTATATTAATTTTAAGTATTTTAATTAATTAATTAAGTGGGACCACAACAGGGACTAAAGTTAGTTCTTCTTAATGAAGAAGAGAGAGATGTTTTGAATTCCTATTTACTGTTTATGACGCAAAAACTGATGTGGAGTTACTTTTTATGACAGGTGAGTCATAAATAAAAATTAGAATGAGTTTTCTACTGAAAATGGTCCTAATTATGATTACAATTGAGATAATTCTCGGTATCCAATTAAACATTCAGTTTCTTAGTTGCCACAAACTTTTTTATTTTTCTTAACTGAAAACTTTAAATGACTAAAAATTGTTCAGTTATCAATATTTTTATGAATTTTATTTTGAGAAATAATATTAGGTGACTACTATTATTTTTCTTTGTTTGACCAATATTATTAAGAATTTAATTTTAATGCCAATTCTCTGATGATGACATGGCTATGGTGGCGATGCGAATTTACGAGTGCGACACGTGACTCTAGTATGCATGTGATTCCTGATAGGGAACAAAAAGTTAAGCATTTTTATTTGTAATTGTTTTATCGATTTTTAGCAAATCGATAATAGTTCGATTCTAATAGTTTAAGAGTGAAATCGACTCCTCTTTTATAGGTACCATTTTTTATAAGTGCATCAAAGCATTTTCGATTAGATGTATATTGAAATGAAAGATAAATCGAAATTTGTTAAAGAATAAAAAAATAAAGTTTTTGAAAAATAAATTAACTGAAATTGGAAGAGATTGTGTTGAAATTTAAAGAAAGTAGTAAGGTGCCTTCAACTAGGTCAAAGAATTTTGATTTGGAACTTAAAAGTGCTTGAAATATAAATTGGACGTGAAAATTAAAGAATGCTTGAAAGATAAATTAGCTTGAAAGATAAACTTGCTTGGAAGGTATATTTGCTTGAAAGATAAAGTTTACAGAAAAATTAAATGGAAAATAAAGACAAGTGGAAGAAAAACTACAGATAATTGACTCGAGACAAACTCAGAAAGTCGTTGGGATGTGAGAGTGCGTGAATAATTTCTGAAGCAAAGTCCCAACCTTTATTCCCTAAAACTTTCTAATATTTATAACCTACTTCTATAACTGATTATTAATTACACAATATTGTCTTGCGTACGTATTTCCTGGTAACCGTTCCACTCTTTTGCTAGTGAAACATTACCCATCAATTCCTCACGTGGTGAAAGCCTTCAACTTCTCCACTTATGTAACCGTTCGATCCCTTATTCGAGCAACTATTTGATTTCTTATTCGAATACCTGTTCGACAAGGCTGTTCGATTTAAGAAGGAATCTAAAATCGAGTTCATGATGAGCAACTCCCAACTTATACCTGCACGTGCACCTTTTTCGTTTTGTCCTAATCGAAAATATTTTTCGATTAACACTAATTAACGTTAAAAAAGCATATTTTAATTCAAGGATATTCAAGCAGGGTGTGTTTGTGGAACACGTTGAAGAGGATAAAAGTGCATTTAGGTGCTTTGAACGTTGTTATTTGATGTTTGACAATTTTTTTCTCTAAACGCCAACTTGATTTTGCATCTCAAAAACTCGTTCACTAGAAGCAAAAAATTATAGCTTATTCGTTTACTCAATGTATATTTAGGTTTGTTGTTAGTTATTATTGATTTTTTTCATAATTTTTTTAAATAAAAAATACTGAGAGTATTCAAACAATTATTCTAATTTTTGTGCACTATTTACTATTTTAATTTTTTATAATATGTATTATTGCTCCTATTAAAAATGATAAATTAAATAAAAAATTAAGTATAAATAATAGTAAAAAATTAGAACCTAAAATAATAATAAAAATAAAATTATTAAAAATACTTAAAAAGAA
>NC_029776.3:19582100-19583078 GCF_000817695.3 Arachis duranensis
ATATTATTAAAACAATATTTATTTTATCAAAATTAATTTTAATAAAAATTATCAAACATAAATTATATTGACACAAATTCACTTTTACCAAAAATCAATTCTACAAAATTACTTTCATTCAAACTCTAATTTACCTAAAACGAATTCAGACACACACTTTGTAGTTGACTGTAGGTTGCAGGTCGGAAAATCCCAATAAAGCCACTGTAAGTGAAGGTTATAGACTTATAGCCAGCATTGCGCGAAAACATGGTGACAACTAACAAGGTTTTCCAGAATTTTAAAACAATTAAATGATAGTCATTGTTAAATTTGTTACGACATGTTAATAAGTTGAGGTAATATAAATAATTAAATTTTTATTATATTTTTTAAAGTTATAGATATAAAATTTTAATATTAAATTATAAAATTATTTTTTTAAATTAAATTTAAAAAATAATATAAATAATTATTTTTTAATATATTTTTTTTAAGTCAACAAGCCTCCTTCAATTATGACTCTGATTCTCTGAAGAAGCAAAATGAAACACATTTATTTAACTTAATTTAATATTAAATTTTTACGCTAAGTAACAGCAATACCCTTGGCTTAATTACAAAAAGAGTGTGTAAGAGCCGTACAGTCACCCACTTTGCCATTTACTTAAAAGGTCAAATATGCAGACATGACTCATACACACGTCATGTTGTGCCACAATGTCTTAACAAATAGTCGCCCTAGCCATCTGATACAAGCCACCACACCACTAACAAAGCCTAATTTTTTAGAGAAGTTTTAGGTAATTAATTATAGTGTAAGTCAATTCAATTAAATTTTTATTTTTATTTTTAAAATTTTAAAAAGTAAGAATAATAAAAAGTTATTTTACTTTTTATGTAATCAGTATGGTTTTGACTAATTAATAATAATTGGTTATATCCAAATTGATTTTTTTAGCAAAATCCATCTCTAATTTTAACATAAAAAAATGTTTA
>NC_029776.3:19583134-19589066 GCF_000817695.3 Arachis duranensis
ATTACTATATTAATAAAAATAACTATTTTTAATAATTAATTAATAATAATTTAAAAAATAAATATAATTGAACAATAATATAAAATAATTTAGGCTATCAATATTAAAATTAAACTATATTATTAAACTATTTCCCTTTTTATAAAACAATATTTATTCTTAACATTCTCTAAACTTACTTTATTAATTTATAAATCTTCTCATTCTAAATGATTTTTTCACTAAAATTAAAATCTTATTTTATTTTTTTTAAATACTATTTTTCTTATACACATTATAAAACAAATTAAAGCTGAAGTTAGTAAATATACATAAGAGATATATAAAAGGTGTCTAATTAAACTATTTCGTAATGCATATCAGCTAAAATTCAGCCAAATACCTTTCGATGAATTCAAAATCTTTACGAGTTAATATATATGGATGTTTCTTCTACTAAGTATGAGAATGTTTCTTTTTCATATTAAATGGATGTTTTTTATGTATTTTTCGAATTTGTGTTTGACAAAAGAGAAAATAAATTTTGGATCGGACTTGCTGAAAGAGTTCCGTGATCCCAGGAGTGATTATTGGAGATTTGAAACATATTAGTCAATGAGAGATTTTATTCAAAACGGCAATTAATAACAAACATTAAAAATTAAATAAAAATTAAATTAATTAATTTAATATTATTTTGTTTATCTTTTGGCTGATCCTTTTTTGTTCCACATACTTTTCCTTTCGTAATAATTAATGCAATATTTGACTGTTGATTGTAAGAGCTAAAACTAAGACTAAGATATGGTTTAATAGATGTACAAGAGGAGTATGGTGATTTGAACTACGCAGAGGAAATTGGGTAGGAAGGGAACACTCTTCTCCATTGAAATAAACTCTAGAAGGGAAGCCATCGCCTTTGGCGATTTTGATATGGGGCGTATTCTTCTTGCTAAAGGATATAACCGACTGTTGCTTACCAGGCACCTTGGGATTTGTGTCATTGTCGAGAGATACCAAATAGGTTAAGCCCGGTGGGCCGTGCATGAATATGGTGTGGTTGAGCCGCGGGAGGAAGGTGGCGTTGAAGGAATACACATCCTGAAGACTAAGAGAAGGGTTCTTGAACTGCAACGCCATGAACCAGTCGGGGAAGTTGAATGTCTCCCAGTTGAAGATAGTGATCCTGGCTGTCCAGCCACCCTTGAAGTCAGAAAGAATATGCCAGTTGATGCTAACGCCGCAGTTGTCGGGGCAGGGCAGCTTGGTTGGCAAGGGAAAATGCTTCAACTTGGCCCACGCAATCGACTTGCGTGTTCTGTTGTAGAAGGGCACAAGAAGAGCCTCGTGGGGGAGAAGTAGTGCCCTTGCGTAAGGGTTACAATGGCCCGCTGGTTTGGGACAACCGCAGGCGCAAGTGTTGCAGGGAACAGCAGAATCATTGTAGAATGCAGAGAAAGACACGCAGCAGCGGTTGTGTCTCTTGGTTGGCGTTGTGATGTTGCACACGACTTGCCAGCTTGCAAGGGCGATAACCGTCGCCCCGATTCCCCTGGGGTCCGGGGATCTAGAAGGTTCCACTTTCAGCGGAGGGCTGCATTTGTAATCGGGATTCAGGACTCCCGAAACTTTCCATTTCTCCGGAGGGTAGATGGAAGTCTTGGTGAGATCGGGTGGGATCTTGAACACTTGCATCATGAAAACTGACTTCACTTGGTTTTTGTCCATCAGAGGAGACAAGATTGAGCCATTTCTGCAGCAGAAAGGGATGTTACCTATTTCGTTGTCACCCAACTTTTCAGGGGGCAAGTCGCTGATCACCGGATTCTTTTGGCAGTTCATTACTTTGGAGAAGTCCATGTCTGCGTAGTATTCTCCGGCGGGGCCGTAGACGCAGTCAGAGGCGTCAATCTCGCGCGTGAAGGCGCCTCTGATGTTGTATATGAACTCACCTCTCGTCCATTCCCATGTCAGGTTCCAACGGTCTAGGCGCCCCAGTGGGTTGCGGTTCTCCATCGTCACCTGAGCCATGTAGTTGTTTGAGTATACTTGCACAACGTCGTACATTATGGAAAGATCCCCTTTCTGCGTTGCTTGGTATTTCTTGTTCGACGTATCAGCCTTCGATTTTGGATCTCTTTTGCAGCATGCATACATGGAACTCTCTGTCACATACAGCACCATTTCATTTACTTAGTTACAATGCAACTTACCTTGAAGAATAGTCAATCCATGCATGTAATTTGTAATTTGTTACAAATATTCCACCTATCATTTCAAAATTTTAGAAATTCCTGCATGACAATTAAACTTTGAATGAATGCTATTATATCTACAAAATGCATTATTGTATTACATATATATGAATAAAGAGTTTATAACGACTGTAAACTAAGATAATTAAAACTCAAGACTAATTAATTATTACTTGGTTTCATTAAGAACTGAAATGAGAATGGAGTATAATTAGTTAAAGGGTGGGAGGAGGACTGACGTTTTAGAGTTGGTTGGGGGCATGTGTATCCATCAATGACCAATTTGATGGTTCTAGGCATTGGAATGGCAGGGGGCTTAACACCGAACTGGGTGCCAGCAAGATTAAGCACAGCTTGAATTTGGTTCAAATCTTGGGCAGTGTTGATGGCGGTTTGGAGATCAGGGAGACCAGCTCCAACCAAGTAGGTGCCATGTCCCACATAAGCAGGGAAATCAGCCGCTTCGAAGAGGTATGCCCCCGAGGCAGAGACGAGAATCTCATCGTGTTGGAACCCAACGTAGAGCTTCCAACCCTTGACCACTTGGGTGCCCGTGTTGAGCACCGTTGCGGTGGCATTGAAGGCCCACGGCTGCGCTGTGGCGTTCTTCAGTTTAGGGTACTCCTTCCTCCTGCCAAGCAGGTCATAGGAGATAAAGATCCCATTGCAGTTGTCTGCTTCTGGAGGAAAAGCCGCTTCGCCCTCTGCAGCCGGCGGTGTAGTAGTCTTGTTGGGACCTTGAGCTTCAACTTCTTCGGGTTTAGGTCCCGGTTGAATAAGCAGTTGAGCCTCACTCAGATGAGATCCAAAGGAAACAAACAACAACAATAATAATACAAATCTACTAATTGTCATGTCTTAATTTAATTTGCATTAGGAGAGGAGGATGCCATGGTTTAATTTGTTGTCAGCGCTCACGCCGTTATGGTTGGACCTCCTTAACTATAATTGTATGGTAGGAGTGTGAGCTGAGTAAGTGGGTTGGCATGCATAGTCGGATGAATATGGAACGAGTCAGAGAAAACCTCAACCTCTCACTTTACGATGCATTTGCCGGGGAATCTGCTTATGCTCAACGCCTCAACCTCTCACTTCTGCCTACTCTTCCAGGTTTCAAACTCTCCCCTTTCTTTTCTCAATTAATCATCATTTTCATACTTCGCCTTGCTAGATAATTATCCCTCACAAGCACATTATAAAATATGAATTTTCGTTGCATATAATAAATAAAGTACTACAACTTCAATTTTTTTTTCACGTTTAGGTTTAATGCTTTAAATATGACTAAAAATTATTATTCGATTTTTGTGATGTGTTACCATGAAGAAAGTCTAACCCTTCTAATAATATAATAAAATGGCATTATGTCAAAATTAAAACTGATAAAACTAACATTCATTTTTTTTTTTACAGCTCAATATTATTCTTGCAGTGTAATTATTTTAATATTTCAAAATTACGTTTTTTTTTCTTTTTTTTTTTGTAATAAAATAAGAAAAGAGTAGGACTATTATTTTTGGGTTTGAACTCGTTGGCCTATATAAATGGCCAATAAATTGGGAAACTAACAGTAGATGATACGAAAGGCCCATGGTAACAAGCTTCTTGTAATTTTCCCTGCAGTTATGTTCTCGTGGTCATAATTCGGCCGCATCTTTTTTGTTTTTGGTCCGCCTCTTCAAATTGCGAATGTATCGAGTACAAAATATTGTAAACGGACCCTTTCGGCACTTTCTGGCACAAACAAAGTTTTTACTTTTCTGGGCCGCTATGTTCGTTACGAGATCAAGCCCAAAAAAACAAAACAAACCTGAAATGATTTATTTATCTCTCTCTAGTAGAACAAAATATGTTGCTCTTCCAATACCAAAAAAAAAACAAAAAACATAACAAAAACAGATCTTTTAAATTACCTAAATTTCACTAGTAGAATTCAAATATAAAACGGTGGATTTCGCCTTATCTATCTCTAGTTTTAGGCAAATTATGTACAACTTCGATAGGCATCAAAGAATTCCCCCCCGAAAAAAAGATGTTGCCCTTCAAATTTAGCAACTATTCTCTCCTCAATCAATTACAAGTTTATGTTTGGCACTTTGAAGAAACAATGTAATATACTAATATTCCACGATTTGAAGTATTTGTTAGCACCCAAGGATCGGATATAACTGTGATCTTTATGTCGCTAATAGAGCAAAATGAAACAAATAGTTGAACATTATCACCAATTGATGATAGCATTTTATAAAGTTAACCCTAAAACACAGACATTGGCACGCACAAAATAACTCGATCACCCTAAGATAATCACATCTTTGTTTACAATATATTTTTTGAATGAGTTCCAAATTTGTATTGGTCAGTCTAAGCAAGTTAGGAGGATTCGCTACTAAACAAGATGAAAAGAGTTTCCTTTCTTTCTATAGTGTATACCAGTTGATAGCTTCTATATATTCAGTATTCACATTGCTTCTATTCTCAATCAGTGGCTTGAACTTGCTGCTGCATTTTAGTCTTTGACTTTGCAGGTTTTGAGTGCTTGGATGTAGAAGAAGAAGGCGATGACTTGGGAGAAGAAGTTGACTTAACCTTTTTCCGCCTTGGCTTCTTAGCAACATTGGCAACCCCTGTTGTTTGTTGGGTTTCTTCTTGAGGCTCTGTTGATCGATATGAGAGGGTTCATGTATGTAAGTCACTATATATATTATGGGAAAAACAAAAGTGCAGTTAATTTCATGTGAAGTTGATAGTTGAGAGTAGTTAAATAATTTGATAGATTTGACTAAATTATCATCTAACTCTAAACTATCAATTTCACATGAATTTAACTGCACCTGAGTTTTCACCTTATATTATTACGAACATGGATCTGATCTAGCTATCGGAGTTACCTCGGATGGACGTAGTATTGGGGTCTCTTCGGGGACCAATCGACGTTGAAAAATCAGGTGCCGATTTAAACTCATTCATCTGTATTTGTTTTTTTTTTTTTTTTTTGTCAACAAAGAATTCACACATTTCATTTGATAATAATAATAATAATATAAAGTAATGATGCGAGATGGAGAGGTGCATACACACCCAACTGGGTCCACTCTCAGAAGGACCATCCCATCCAATGTGAGCCACATGCTTAACATCTGTTGGTTGCCCAATTTCCATTTCCATTTCCACCTCCCGCTCCTTCACAACTACAATAATCGACACCCAACTCCAACTTAGCACAACAATAAATTTATTTTATTGTTACATTTGGGTGTACAAAACAAATATAAGCATTACCAAAAATTTGGGTAAAGAATTTGTAAATCCCTTTCATCGCACTTCCCATCAAACGGCGCCGCCAATGTAATAATAAGGATATCAACAACAGGAAGCAAAGCCTAATTCTTTTTTAGCTACAAATGCTTTTGCCTGTCACAAAATGGATACACTTAAAATTACATGGAATTGATTTCTCATATTTTTCAAATACTAATGCTCATTCAAGAGGGCCTCGATCTGATTCAGGAATATAATGAACATTATTCGTATCTGCTTAATTGGAAACAAATAAATATGATGAGGTTTTATTATATATATGAGAAAATTGGATTAAAAACAATGTAAGTACCTTAAGAGGATTATGATGAAGGTACTAGAATAAACATTGATCCTCCAAGTCTAGCCATTTTATTAGGGTCACCCTTAATTTGTCA
>NC_029776.3:19589146-19610970 GCF_000817695.3 Arachis duranensis
CTCTCAGGTTTGTGTTATTGAGTTATTAACTATTCGAGATATATATAAACCCAGCAACACATTATCATGGGAAAACTGAGAAAGAATAAACAGAGTTCTGAAAATTTTGATATTTTTATTGATGGGATGATAGGGAGGGTAACAATGCGGGTTGAGTGGAAATGGAGAATAAAACTGCGGTTTGTTTCAAGGAGAAACAAAAGAATAGAAAATGGGGATCCATTCAAGGATGAAAAACGAGTAAATAAAGGGTTGACAGGGAAAACAAGAAAAGAAGGGTTAAGACAAATTAAAGAAAAAAATATTTAAGAATGTAAATTGGAAATAATAATAATAATAATAATAATAATAATAATAATAATAATAATAATAATAGTGATTAATGATTAATGAGTATGTTGTGTATGCATATATGTTGGTTGATGTATGTTGTTATCCTTGGTTGTTAAGCGAGTAATTCGGAGTTATTGTATTTTGTTTCTCCTAAGATGTTCTACATACCTTGTTATATCCAATGAAAGTGAAGATTTCGTAGTTGTGCTCTAAAATTGCGGATGAGATGGACAAACAGAGAAGCTATATTTCTAATTCAGTGTTTTGTCTTGAATTAGCTAGTATGCCATTATTCACATACAAGAACAGCAACATTCTACGGTGATATATATGCTCATTAGTCCAAAAAAAATAAAAAACACTATAGGCGTTTATCATTACTCATTCGCTTCCCAAGAATGAATAGTTTATGTGGTAACTTGTTATTTAACAGCTTTCCATTAGGTACTTATTGGCCAGAGAGAAATTTTTCCCGGTTGAACACTGATAAATATTTAACAGTAATACTAGGAAAAAATAAAAAGGTCAGAATTTGTCTTATTCAATATTTATTAATTATCATAAAATAATTTATAATTAATTTTGGCTAATTTTCTTTAGTTATCAAATATTATAAAATTTAGATATGTAATAAATTAAACTTCAACATATCAGAATAAAAGATACGGGATAAAAAAAATCTTTTCATTTAGATTTATTTACAGTGAGTTAAAAATCAAATTTAAATATGTGCTGTATTAGCATTTTATTGACTTATGTGTTAACTTAAAATGTAGTCGTTGTAGTACGCACTATGTACATTTTAATTTTTCTTTTGTCTAAGCAAACAAAAAAATCAAAACAAACCTCTAACCTAAATCAGAATTGATAATTTGTTTTTAGAACTGTTCATACCATGGTCCAATGATAAGACACAGGACCCAACGAAAGGTCCAATCCAAAGGATTGAGCCTCGCCCTATACCGACCTACTCCTGACGAAATCGGTTCTCACCACAACTTATCCCAAAGAAGTCGGGGACGAAGATTAGCTGGCAGATAAACACTCATTCAAATGAGTAACTGCTCCTAAAATCTCTCTACCCACTTCCAAAAGCCATATCGTAACCTCCCTAAGATAAAGGGACGGTTATACACCCTGAAAAGTGGAACTACTCCAACGGTGGTTATTGGTTCACCACTATAAATACACTGACATCCCTCAAGTATCTCTAAGTCCCAATACTCTCTAGACCTGCTTGCACCCTTGCTGACTTAAGCGTCGGAGTGTCTTTGCAGGTACCACCCCCATTCACTCGTACTCACAAGTCGGACGAAAGCCCAGAAGCACGATTCTCTTCGAAGGTTTCTCTCCACTAACGATTGGGCCAACCTAACGAGTCAAGTCCATTACCTCCGGTTACCCAACGTAACATTGGCGCCGTTGCCGGGGAACCGAGAGATCAACCAGTAATGGCGGACAACTCACCAGAAGATGGACATACAACATCTGATTCCGAGCAAGAAAATCCAGATACCAGAAACAATGACGCAGACCTGACCCTTCATCAAGGAACCAGCGACCAACATAAAGAAGGCACCTCTGGGCTCAAAAACCCAAAGGCAAATTCCTCGGAAGGACGAGAGTCCGGAAAGGAAGGGCCACCCCATGCAACCGAGCTAATGGGGCTGGTCCACGCCCACCAAGGTCGTCTGGAGCAACTGGAACAGGAACTAGAACGACAACGAGAGGCAGAGCGAAACCTCAGGGAGGAAATAGAACGACGAAAAGAGTTGGAAGAAAAACTCACAAAGCTTGAATCCTCCCTTAAAGGCCGAAACTCCTGCGGAAACCGAGAAGAGTCGCCCTTGGGAGGAGAGGACCCATTCAGCGAGGACATAACGAGGGCGAAGGTTCCAAGAAATTTCAAAAGCCCTGATATGAACCTCTATGACGGAACCATAGACCCAAAGCATCATTTAAGCAATTTCAAAAGTCGCATGTATCTGGCTGATGCTTCTGATGCAACATGTTGCAAGGCTTTTCCGACCACCCTGTCAAAAGCGGCGATGAAGTGGTTCGATAGCCTCCCTCCAAGGTCGGTTACCAGCTTTGAGGACCTCTCAAGAAAATTTTTGATGTGATTCTCCATCCAGAAGGATAAAGTAAAACACGCACCGAGCCTCCTGGGAGTTAAACAGGAGGTTGGGGAACCTCTGCGTGATTACATGGAAAGGTTCAACAAAGTGTGTTTGGAAATTCAAGATCTGCCCACAGAGGCAGTTATCATGGGATTAGTAAATGGACTTAGGGAAGGACCTTTCTCACAGTCCATATCAAAAAGGCACCCGACCTCTTTGAGTGATGTACAGGAGAGAGCGGAAAAGTACATCAACATGGAGGAAAATGCCAGACTGAGAGAGTCGAGTTGGCGACCTGGGCACCCTCCCTCGATAAAAGAGAGGGAGAGGGAGCCCAAGAAGAAAGAAGACCTCGGTCTCGACAGACCCAGGAAATATCACTCTTATACTCCTCTAAAGGTTTCTATAGTGGACGTATACAGAGAAATTTGCAATACTGAAAGGCTGCCGCCTCCTAGGCCCATTAAAAATAAAAAAGGGGAGAGTCGCAGCGATTACTGCAAGTACCATAAAATATATGGTCACTCACAAACGACTGTTACAACCTCAAAAATGTGATAGAAAAGCTGGCCAGAGAAGACCGACTTGACAGATATCTCATGGAAAGGTCGGACAATCATGGGAAGAGAAAGCGAGATGACGTGGATAAAAGAGACCCACCACCGCAGACTCCGAAGAGACATATACATATGATCTCAGGTGGATTCGCGGGAGGGGGACTCACCAAGTCCTCTCGCAAGAGACACCTCAAGCGAGTCTACCAGGTCGGGAGCGAATCGCCCGACCTTCCCACCATCTCATTTACGAAGGAGGATGGGCAAGGAGTAATCCCTGGACACGACGATCCAGTGGTTATAACCATGATCCTAGCCAATGCCCATCTCCACAGAACTCTAGTAGATCAAGGAAGCTCGGCGGACATCCTTTTCAAACCCGCGTTTGACAAGCTAGGGTTGGATGAGAGGGAGCTAAGAGCCTACCCCGACACCTTATACAGGCTAGGCGACACGCCAATAAAGCCACTGGAATCTTATCCCTGCATACTACCTTTGGAAAGGGGAAAAAATCCAAAACTCTGAGTATAGACTTCAAAGTCATCGACGTGGGGTCAGCATATAATACCCTAATCGAAAGAGCTACCCCAAATCGACTCGGAGCGGTGGTATCCACCCCTCATCTCTGCATGAAATTCCCGACAACAGCGGGGTAGCAACGGTGCGGGGAGACCAGAAATTGGTAAGAAAGTGCTACAATAAAAGCCTGAACCTGGGGGAAAAAGGCAAAGAAGTTCACACCATAGAGCTCGGTGGTGCAAGGGCCAAAGAAGAGTTGCGACCACAGGCAGGAGGAAAAACTGAGGAAATACAGGTCGGCAAAGAGGAGGGGAAAAATACCAACATAGGAGCCGGAGCCAACCTAGGGGAAACCTTGAAGCAAGGGTTGACTAAGCTCCTAAGAGACAATTCTGACCTCTTTGCCTGGAAAGCCTCCGATATGCCTGGGATAGATCCCGAGCTTATGTCCCACAAGCTCTCGGTGTATCCAGGATTCCGACCTGTACAACAGCGAAGGCGCAAGCTCGGCCCGGAACGAGCCCTAGTGGTGGAGGAGCAAGTACAGGCACTCCTAGAAGCCGGCTTCATCAGAGAAGTTAAATATCCAATATGGCTAGCAAATGTAGTGCTAGTCAAGAAGCAAAACGGCCAATGGAGGATGTGCGTCGACTACACCGACTTAACCGAGCAAATTTCTGCTACGTGGTCATGCCATTTGGATTAAAAAATGCAGGGGCCACATACCAAAGGCTGATGAACAAGGTGTTCGCCCCCCACCTCGGGAGCTTAATGGAAGTCTACGTAGACGACATGCTAGTAAAAACTAAGGAAGAAGCTGATCTCTTGACAGACCTCTCGCAAGTCTTCAACACCATAAGGTTACACGGGATGAGGCTAAATCCCGCAAAGTGTACCTTCGCAGTGGAGGCCGGAAAATTCCTAGGGTTTATGCTGACGCAAAGAGGGATTGAAGCAAATCCCGAAAAGTGTCAAGTTATACTGGAAATGAAGAGCCCGACTTGCTTAAGGGAGGTTCAACAACTAAATGGCCGACTTGCAGCCCTCTCCAGGTTCTTGGCAGGATCAGCATTAAAATCCCTTCCACTGTTCTCTTTATTAATAAAGGGATGCCATTTTGAATGGACTCCAGAATGCGAAGGAGCGTTCCAGGAGTTCAAAAGGTTCTTGAGCCAACCTCCAATCCTAACCCGACCTCTAGTAGGGGAAGATCTCGTCCTATATCTGTCTGTAGTAAACAAAGCTGTCGCATCAGCCCTGATAAGGGAGGACGAGGTAGGACAACATCCAGTGTACTTCATCAGCAAAGTTCTACAAGGCCCCGAACTAAGGTACCACAAACTGGAGAAATTTGCTTACTCTTTAGTAATAGCCTCACGGAGGCTACGACCTTACTTTCAAGCTCATACGATAAGAGTCCGAACGAACCAACCCATGAAGCAAATCCTCCAAAAGACGGATGTTGCAGGAAGAATGGTTCAATGGGCAATAGAGCTCTCCGAGTTCGACTTGAAGTATGAAACTTGGACAGCAATCAAAGCCCAATGCCTCACCGACTTCATAGCAGAATACGCGGGAGATCAAGAGGAAAAGCCAACTGCATGGGAACTTTATGTAGATGGATCCTCAAACAAGACAGGAAGCGGTGCAAGCATAATACTGGCTGACGAAAGGGGAACCCAAATAGAGGTATCCCTCAAATTTGAATTCCCAGCTTCAAATAATTAGGCAGAATATGAAGCCCTGATTGCAGGATTGAAGCTGGCAGAAGAAGTCGGTGCAACAAAAGTGATGATATACAGTGACTCTCAAGTGGTGACCTCCCAGATAAATGGAGAGTATCAGGCTAAAGACCCGAACATGAAAAGATACTTGGAAAGAACTCTGGAGTACCTCGGGCACTTTGCGGAACTGAGGTTAAGCACATAACTCGGGATCTCAATAGCAGAGCAGACGCCCTCTCCAAGTTAGCAAGTACCAAGCTAGGAGGAAATAATAGAAGCTTGATCCAGGAAACTCTCCAAGAACCCTCTGTGGTAAAAGTAGAGGACAAGCGAGATGTCCTTGAGGTAACTGGGCTAAACCTCGGATGGATGAATCCCTTGGTCAAATACCTAAAATTCGACATCCTCCCCAAAGAGGAAAAAGAGATTAAGAAAATCCGGAGGGAAGCACAACATTACACTCTGGTGAAAAATATCCTTTATAAAAGAGGAATATCAACGCCATTGTTGAAGTGCGTACCGACCTCAAGGACTACTGAAGTACTAGAGGAGGTTCATAATGGGATCTGCGGAAACCATCTCGGAGCCAGGTCGCTAGCTAGGAAAGTAATCCGAGCTGGATTCTACTGGCCGACCTTGCAGAAAGATGCCACAGAATTTGTGAAAAAGTGCCAACCATGCCAAATGCATGCAAATTTCCACGCGGCTCCCCCCGAGGAGCTCATTAGTATAACTTCTCCATGGCCCTTCGCAAAGTGGGGAATGGATTTGTTAGGTTCTTTTCCCCAGGCGCCAGGACAAGTCAAATACTTAATCATGGGAATAGATTACTTCACAAAGTGGATAGAAGCAGAACCATTAGCCACCATCACAGCCCAAAGAAGTCGGAGGTTCCTCTACAAAAATATCATCACAAGGTATGGAATACCTTATTCCATTACTACAGATAACGGAACCCAGTTCACCGACTCCACCTTTAGAAACCTAGTGACCAGTATGAAGATCAAACACCAGTTCACCTCGGTGGAACATCCCCAAGCAAATGGACAAGCCGAGACAGCCAACAAAGTCATATTGGCAGGGCTAAAGAAAAGACTACAAGATGCAAAAGGAGCCTGGACAGAGGAGCTCCCCCAAGTGTTGTGGGCTTACCGGATGACACCACAATCTGCCACTGGAGAAACGCCCTTCCGACTTGTCTATGGTGTAGAAGTTATGATACCAGTGGAAATCAGTGAACAAAGCCCAAGGTTGATCCTCTATGATGAAATCGGGAACATACAGGGGCACAAAGAAAAACTTGATTTGCTCTCCGAAGTCCGAGAGCAAGCCCAGATAAGAGAAGTAGCATTGAAACAAAGGATGACTATCAGGTACAACAAAAAAGTCATTCGAAGGAGCTTCACCCCAAACGACTTGGTCTTAATCAGAAATGACATAAGAGTCAACAAGTCTGGGAAAGGAAAGCTCGCCGCTAATTGGAAAGGACCATACAAAATTAGGGAAGTCCTAGGCAAAGGCTATTATAAGGTGATCGACCTAAACGGCACCGAGTTACCAAGGTCGTGGCATGCTTGTAACATGAAAAGGTACTATAGTTAAATGCGAACTCTACTCCCTGATGTACTCTTTTCTCAACTTCACGATTTTTTCCCAAAAATCAAAGGGTTTTTTCTGAAGAAGGGTATTTAACGAGGCATCACAGTAGAGACTAAGGGGGAATAGATTATTAAAAACCCTTAGTAGCAGTAAGGTACCTTCCCAAATAAATAAAGATCTTTTGCAATATCTCTTATAAATTCCTTCTCGTCTGTTTTTTCTTTCTACGAAACGCGCCGACTTAAGCTCGACAAAGCGTGAAAATCCCATGAACCGACCTAGATGGTCGTCAGGATAAAACGACGAGGTACAAGTCGGTGTAAAGAGGTTATAAAGGTTGATTGTGAGAAACTCGGAGACACTCCGACTCATAAGTCGAGATGAAAAACCGAGTAGGAGAAAAAACGCATCGCAAAAATAACCTAAGTCATAGGAACTCAATGAATCAAAAAATTGAGTATAAGGAATACTAAAAAGAGATCGAAAAACCTATTAAAAAGCCAAAGCTAAAGGTTGTCCTAAACCCTTAAAACAAAAAGGCTCAAAAGGGACAGACAGCCTAGAAAAAGGTTTTCAAAAGATTAAGGGGGTTTTTCAAAAATGCCAAAATCAGAAAAGCATGCACACCAAAAGGTAACTAAAACCCTTATCCAAAAAAGGGTATTTTTTGTTAAACTTAAACCCTTATCCAAAAAGAGTATTTCTAAGTATTTTTTGTTTACGGCCTTAAGAGGCCAAGGAAAATGTCAACCAAATCTCCACCACAAACATAAAAAAAAAGTTTAAAAAAGAGGGGACCCACAGGCCGGGCCCCCATATAGCCAACAAATTTTTTAGAGAACATCACCACCAGAGTCGGGAAGAGTAGTCGGAGCGCCATCAGGACCAGGGAGAGAAGTGTCCGTAGGAGATGGAGAGGAGGTTCTGTGAGACCTTGAGGAACTCGGAGCATCCTTTGGACGAAGAGGGGACTCAATGATTCTTTGCCCCCGAGTCTTCAAATCTGACTCAGAGACAACCTCGGGAGCAGGAGGAAGAACTATGACACCATCAATGACGACCTTGTTAGAATCCAAAGGAGAGAGATCCAGGTCGGGAGCAAGGACTCCGACCTGCTCCTTAAAAATCCTCCAGGCCTCCTCGGCTCCTTCAGCAATAGAGTCCTCCAACTCGGCATAAGCATTCCGAGAATTCAACAAGTCCTTCCTCACCTCCACGAGGTCCTTGAACAAGCTCGAATAACTCTCCTACGCCTTCTTCCTCAAGCCTTCCTCCATATTGCATTGGGCTTGTAACTTGCTCTCCTTCTCCTGAAGGCCATCCCTCTCCTCCTTCAACTTAGTGACCTCTTCCTTAAACTCCTTCTGATTTTTCTGATATATGATAAGCCTTTCCTCTAACTCTTCAACCCTCGAGGTTGAACCTAGAGAGCTAAGAGGAGTCTTCTCAAAAATATCAAGAAACTTTGTGCACACCGCCGCCCCCTGATATTCTCCTGAGCCAGAATAGTGAGGTGGTTCCGGATAGAAACATCATCCATACCTATACGGGTATGGGGATAGATGTATTTTCGGATAAATGCAGGAGCATCCACCTTAGCCTCACCTTCAAAAGAAGAGCTAGACTCTAAAGTCTTACGCTTCTTCTTCTCTGGCTTAGGAGAAGGTCGGAGGGGAGGGGGCGGCTGAAAAGAAGCCGAGGAGAAAATGACGATGGGTTGAGAAGGAGTCCCCAAACTTCGGGAAGAAGGGGGAGGAGGAGGAAGAGGAGATCTAGTTACCCTGGCGCCGCCAGCCCTGGCACGGGACCTCGCCTTGGCCTCCTGGACTCTCTGGTAAGATTCACTGGAATTCTTCTTCGCCATCTCTGTTCAAAACAAATTAATAGTCAGAAGAACAAGTCGGAAGAAACAAAGTCGGAAAACATAAACAAAGTAAAGGCTACCTAATTGTGTCTGGACAAAGGTCGGAGCCCCCTGAAGAAACTTCTTAGTATCCAGATATGGGGCCCTCCCCCACACTTCTCAGAGAAACCCCACAATGGCTGCCTCCACCTCATCCAGGTCGTCCAAACCATATTTCTCACAGGGGGAGGCCTCTAGCCAGTACAGAGGAAAGCGAGGGGAAGAAGTCTCATCTAAGAAGAAGGGGTGGTGACCCTCTACGGCTTGAACTTTGAAGAAATAATTTTTGAAGTCATGAAATGATTCGTCAAAAAGGGTGAAAACTCTCCGACCTTGTATAGCTCGGAAAGACACCCATTGTTGCTTGTTATTTTGCCCACTAAAGGGCTTGGTCATGTGGAAGAGATAAAAGAAAATCCTTAAGGAAGTCGGAAAGTCTAAAGCATGGCTGATGAACTGGTAGATTTTCAGAAAACCCCCAAGAGTTGGGGTGAAGTTGGGTAGGAGCAACTCGACAGTGACATAAGACAGCCATTTCGAAATCAGAAAATGGAAGAAAAATACCCAAACGGGTAACCATGTTCTCATACATGTAGAAAAAATGAGGGACCACCTCAGTGTCCCTCCTAAAACAAACCCGATCTTCCGGACCCGGGACCACCAATTCATACTTCGGCTCATCCTCCTCGGAAGTACAAATTCAGTGATGAGTGCGAAGGTTGGTGATAAATTCGGTATCGACCAAAGGTTCCTCCCCTAAGACCGTGACATCGACCCATTGAGCTAGAACTTCTACAGAAGACATTCTTTCCTAAGGTATGATGAAAACCTACAAAGGGAAAAGAAAAAGAATAAAAAATGAGAGTTCCTAAGGGGGCAGGAAATTAAACAGAAGCCTACAATGTCACCTTCTCTCCCTCTAAATAATAAAAGGCATGCAAACAGAAGCACTTAGTAAAAGAGAAGGGGAGAAAGAACCAACCTTTGCCTGGAAAAAGGTAGAGGAAGATGAAAGCCTTCTGATGGTTTCAGTGGCTAAGAGAAGGGGGGTTGAATCTTAGCCCCCTTTTTTGCTTGATTGCACTTGCTGACTTGTTGGACCAATTCTGGAAACTTTTAGTCTTTTTATCTCATCACTGCACACGAGAATTTTTCTTTTGTCTCGTCCTTATCCACGAGACTTTTCTTTTTGTCTTGTCCTTAGCCACGAGACTTTTCTTTTTGTCTCGTCACTTGGCACGAGATAATTTTGGATTTTGCTCCTGTGAAGTAGAAACAGAAATGGAGTAGAAAGGAGAAGAAGATTATACCAATCTGCACAACAAAATTATTAATTAAGTAAATATGAATTAAGATCAAATTAATAATTTTGTAATTAAATATTTTAATAATGTTTGTTCATCATCAAAATTAAATAAGAGTTTTCCAAACTCATCACCTTCAAACAAGAATTCCCCACGAACAGATGAAAAGCAAAAAATCGCAGAAACGAAACAACGAAAGAGAGGGAAAGTATTTATAAACACGTTAGGGGCATAATGGTAAAAACAGAAGCGGTCATTAATGAGTGCACCGTTACCAAGGTAATCAATCCCTATGCGAACCTCTAACGGACGCGACGTTTGATTAGACATAACTGTGAAAATCAAAAGCCACGAAAAGTCACGTCGGTTCTCAATGATCACGTCGGTTCCCTCCCAGGTCGGTTACGACCCCAAGTAGAATACTCGAACCCAAGTCTTAAAAGAAATTGGGCTCGAGTAGGGGCACTGTTCATACCCTGATCCAATGATAAGGCCCAGGACCCAACGAAAGGCCCAATCCAACCTACTCCTGACGAAGTCGGTTCTCACCACGACTTATCCCAAAGAAGTCGGGGACGAAGATTAGCTGGCAGATAAACATTCATTCAAATGAGTAACTGCCCCTAAAATCTCTCTACCCACTTCCAGAAGCCATATCGTAACCTCCCTAAGATAAAGGGACGGTTATACACCCTGAAAAGTGGAACTACTCCAACGGTGGTTATTGGTTCACCACTATAAATACACTGACATCCCTCAGGTATCTCTAAGTCCTAAACTCTCTAGACCTGCTTGCACCCTTGCTGACTTAAGCGTCGGAGTGTCTTTGCAAGTACCACCCCCATTCACTCGTACTCACAAGTCGAACGGAAGCCCAGAAGCACGATTCTCTTCGAAGGTTTCTCTCTACTAACGATTGGGCCAACCTAACGAGTCAAGCCCATTACCTCCGATTACCCAACGTAACAAGAACAATATTAGGTTTTGACCAAATCACATTATTAAAATTATTTTTTATTCTATATCTAATTATTCAATTCATCACTTTATTTGTTTTTCTAACTATTTAATCAACTTGAATGTACCAAAGTCTTGATAAAAATATTTGAATTTTGTAAACTAAATCAACAACTTCAAATGTGTACTCACCACTAGAGTTATGCAAAAGGTGCAGGACGTTCAAGCAATTCGTTTCACATAGCGTCTCTCAAACAGTAGTCTCAAATTAAGACAAATTCCCTTTAGATCGTGAAAAGCTTAAATATAGTGATAGACTAAGGAGGAGAACTACCAGAGCATTCTGAGATCCAACTCTCATTAGAACCTCTAATAATACAACCAAAACCAGCCAAATTCGAATCAGAAAATAAACTCGCATCACAATTAACTTTAAAATTTACCTACAGAATGTTCCAGCATCAATGATCCTAAAAGGTGATGAAAGAAGAGCATCTATACATATAAAATTTCTTATTTATGACAGTATTTCTGACAAGGACAACTATCTTATAATCCGTCTAATGATTCTCAACATTAAGAATATTATTATATTTATATCTCCACAACCACCACACTCCAATCTTAAAAAAACCTTTTCTTTTATTATTTTTTTTAAATTTCAATTTAAAATAATAAATCAATAATAATTATATAAAAATAATTAATAAATCAAAATAAAATTTCTCTCTCTTCTCTTTTTTTATGGCTTTATCAACTGATTTTAGATATTATTATAATATCTAAAAATTAGTATTTGATTATTAAAATATTAAATAATTAATATTTGATTTAAAAATATAAAAATTAATAAATTTAAATATTTAAAATTTATTAATTATTATAAAAAATAAACTGGACAAAATTAGATACTAAATAAAAACATTGTAAAATTAGCCTTGACTTTAATTCCTTCCCGCAAATCCAATCGAATGATGCACCACTGGCAATAGTTGGCAAGTACTCAATATAATGATAGTTGGTTGTATTAGTCAATTTTTACAATATTAACTTATTTTACAGTTGGATTAATCGTATTTTATATGTTTCGCATCTATTTACATGAATAATCATAATCATATTGCCATTTTACCCTAATAATTATTCTCATCATCCATCCTCAACTTGCACCCCGCTATGTAATCTTTTCTACTTCTAGCGTATTTGCTTTTGTCTATTCTTGATATGATCAATAATGATATTTAAGCGCCAAAGCTATTTTAATATAACTAATTAAGTATAGATTTATCAAAGAAAAGAAAAGGGACGACCGCGACAATGCAAGTAGCCAATAGTACAGAACAAAGCCGTGAAAGCACCCTTTCTTTCTCCTTTCTTTTCCCCCCTCTAGTTATTTATTTTTTAATATCAATCATATATATAACTTTATTCGCGAGGTTCCAGAATTCAGATGCATGCATATAAAAGATTCTTACATATATATGCACATTTTTTATATGTAAAATATGATTTATTTGGTGAGTTTTTAACAAAATATGATTTTTTGAGATTTTTTTAAAATTTTATAAAAATATAAAAATAATTTTATATTTAAATATCTCATATAAAAAAAAAATTATCAAGATTTTAAATATCGAGCTGAATGAATTGGTTTAACGGGATTAACCAAGAATTGATTATCTGAGCAATCCAATTAATTTGCAAAACTGTTCTGCAAATAAATATGTGACTGTCTCATCTTTCTTACATTTTTATGATATGCTAATATCAACTGTATAGATAATTTGAGTTTCTCAATAAAGTACAAAATATAATCACTAATTAAAATAAGATATTTACATCTGATCCCATATAAAATGAGTATTTCATATTTTGATGATATTAAAATTTTTTACTTAAAAAATTTAAAAAATTTAAATTTTTAATATGAATGATATCATAACAAAAATGAATAAACAAACAAATAATATTATTTCACTTTTGAGATAAGGTTTTTAATGAATAAACAAATAATTATAAAAGTTATATGAACAATATTATTTTTTGATGGAATATATGAACAATATTATATTATATTATATGATGAAAATGCATTTAGCAACTAGTTAGAAAAATTTAAATTGACTAAGTGACTAATTTATTTTTTTATTTAAATAAATATTAAAATATTTAATTTTATTTTATGCATATAATAATTTATTAACTAATAACAAACGTTTAAATAAAATTTAAATCTTTAACAAATTAGTTTTTATTCGATTAGTCTGAAAAATACAGTATCCAATTAAAAAAACACAAAAAAAACGTCACCTAACGCAACATACAACTTGTAGTAATTAATATAAAATTAATTTGTAAAGTAGGGGATGGCATTATTGTCCCCAACAAGAAAGTTGGGGAAAAGGATTAAATAAGAAACATGTAGCAGTGATGTCAATATTAAAATAAACATAGTGCGGTGATTAATTTAATATAAATAATATAAAATAATATCCAAACAATATAACTGGTTAGTAAAAAGATTTTAACTCAAATAATATAATTTCTTGGTACTCATTCATTTAAAAAGTTATGAATTTAAATTTTTTTACTTTTAACTAAAAAAAATTTGGTGGTACTTTGAATTTCGCGTGGAATCATAGCCAAAAAGATAAGATCGATGTTTTTTTCTGTAGTTTCAAGTCAATAATGCATAAAACTAAAGGAGCATGACCATCAGGAAATACAAATAGTTCGGTAACATTAGAGAGAAAAAAAATTATTGAAGATCGAACTCGGATAGAGCAAGGCACAAGTTTATTCAGCAGATGCGATTCATTACATGCTTGAAGCCCTAATGAAATTAAACTCGATCGGTTACAAGTTGGAAAGGACATTTGGGAAATTAAACCTCACACTAGTGTGGCATGCAGATGCGTGCAGTAGTCTCTAGAGGCCGGTAATGAAGTTAACACCGGTGTTCTGCAACCAAACATCGCCTTGGATGAGCTGAGCCACTGTGAACTTGCTAGCCTCTGCGGCACTGGTGATGATGTGGTAACCAGGCCACGTAACCCTCTTGCTGGTGCCAGCACCAGCACCACTGTTCATGTACTCTCCATAATACAGAGTTTCCAAATAGTCCTTAGTCTTATCATCCCATTCAGACCATCCTGCGGGGTCAATATGCCCATCTATTGAAGATTGCATCACAACCGTTCTTGAATACTTCTTCCATGGCCGCCCCAGATAAGTCTTGATGGACCCCACCACGGGCTTCAGATCCGAACTCGCTGTTATTTTGCACTGCTGAATGGAGGTCCCTGTGTTTTGGTTGGGGTCTTCGCGTCCTTGGGCCGTCACCATGTTCTTTTGGTTGCTCATGGGCTTTCGAGCCACCAGGTTGCAATTCTGGAACACAACAGCAGCATTTCCAAAGATGAAGTCGATAGTGCCGGTGATGACGCAATCACGGTAGAACTGCCTGTTGCTGTGGGTGTACAGAGTGTCCTGGTAGGCATCGATGCGGCACCGGTTGATCACGGAGGTGTCCGCTCCCACACGGAGTGCCACCGCCTGGTGCTTCTCTGGCCCTGCCGTGTTTTGAAACCAAATGTCTTGCCCTATAAACCCATCACCAACGGCGGCTGCTCGTACACACAAACGCTCATTAATGCATCACATTACTAAAGAAAAATGATAAAACTAATTAACAAAAAAAAAGAATTCACGTGTTTAATTCTTTTTCCTGATTTACTTTATTTCTTTTATTTTTTCATCACCAATGAGATTGGAGTTTATACATATTATTGTTTCTCTGGATCTAGAATCTTTGGCTTTTAGCTGGGGACAAATAATTAATACTTGTTTATTTATTCGCCCACCTATTGTAATATTCCGAAGAGCTAGTAGCATTTAATATGTTGGGTGCTAATAAATTAGGTTAGATTTGGGGCCAATTAAAAATCCAACATAGCAGATCATGATAGTTAATAAGTGTTCAAGGATGGATAATAACCACAAAAGCAAAATTTTCTTCTATACTATAATCAGTCATTAAAATTAATTAAATATATATTAAATTATAAAATACAAAATTAAATGAGTTCCATTATATATATAATATAATAATTAATTTTAAAAATTAATTTTAGTATATAAATAATATTTTTAAAATAAAAATATACAAACATATATATTATGAACTTGACATGTAAAAGGTAGATAAATATGGCTAGATCAGAGCAGAGAATTATATAAAGAAAGAAAGTAAAATTAATTTAAGCATTATTAGAAGGTAAATATATGTAATATGAATAGAAAGAATCATGCGAGAGATGTATATATTACCGACGGTGGCGGATTGGAAGGTGCCAGTTCCATCGACAAAGTTCAAGCTGCCGGTGATAATGGTTGCATCCATACCGTCACCAACAAGCATGACGTTCTTCTTCTTTGAACTGATCTCAACATTCTCTTTGTACGTTCCCTTCTTCACATATATTACGTACCTTGTTTTACCGTTATCAGGTGCAGAAGCCACAGCCTCCGCCACCGTCTTGAACTTGCCGCTTCCATCCTTGGCCACCACAACATTAGCCTTTATATCAGCAGCCACAGACTCCAAAAGCCTCCGATCGGTGCGTGTGACCCATGAGGGAAACTCTCGGTTGAGTGGCTCCTCAAGGAGTTGGTGCTGATGGGCCTTCGTTGGCAAGACTGCAACAAACATGGCGAGAGAGGTTCTTGCCCTGGACATGAGGTCCGAGAGTTGAGGCTCCATAATGGCACGAGCAGAGAAGCCTTCTAAGCCATCCAAGCAAGTGGCATGGTTGGTGAGAACACTGCTCTGCCATGTGTGTGCATCTTGCAGAGAATGAGTAGTGTTCCTTTTAGTGAGAGCCACCACTGATTGAAGAACTCTACCAATGGACAAGTCCATGAGGTCTGCACAGACTTGCAAGGCTGCTTCCTGGCGTGGAGTGGCGTTGAGGCGGATCTTGACGGCGTTGACTGTGGTCATGGCTTCTTGGATGCCTGAGGTGGACTTGACAAGGAAGGATTGGAGAAGATTGTAGTTGTCTTTTGTGGTTGCCAGGATGTGACCTTGAGCTATTTCGGAGACATGGGCCAAGCAGGTTGCTCTGTTAACGGCGTGTTGACAGAGATCGGAACTGGGTTTGGTGCTGAGATATGAATTAGCAATAAGGGATGATGAGGCAAGGACACCAATTCCAACTACAACTACAACAACTACAGTAGTGAGGAGAAGGGATAGGAATTTCGGAGTCTTATTATTATTGCTTAGAAGAGGTTGTTGTTGCTGGTTAGCCATAGTGATTAGTGACTACTACTTTTGCAAGCATGCTGCTTCTATCTTCTTTATATACACAATTCATAACCTTCCGTTCCTTCCAGGAAGTGAATAATAACATACAATTTTTAGATGCTTCCACATTATTAAATTTATTAAATAAACCTTTTCCTTTTATTTTTTCATATTTCCGCACATTGTTCTTCTATTACAACTTTAGTTAATAGAATAAGAAACGCCACCTGCATGAGACTCCCACTTTACACACTTTTATTTATTTTTCATTATCTAAACCAAAAGATGAAAGACCGTAAAAATTTATTATTTTTATCTTCAGTTAATTATTAATATTTAAAAATATAAAATAAAATATATTCATAGTTATGAGAAGTTGGTATAATTAACCGAAGACTTTTTTTATAGGTGGGTGCAAATCCAACAAAGAGCACCACTGGTTAAATGATCATATCACATTCAAATAAAATGGCCCCCACTAAACAAAATAAAGCTGAAAATTAATAAGGAAGAAGTAAGTAGATAAAAGCATAATTTAGTTTGATTTGACTTTGATGGAAACACATAAAAAAAAAATTAGAAAGTCAGTTAAATTGTATTATTTTTTTCAGCAATTATTTATTAATATTTAAAAATATAGACTAAAAATATATTACTAAATTATTAAACTAAATAAATTAAATTAATAACTAAAAATAATAACTAAAAATAATAAATTTTAATAGTTTTTTATTATTTTTCTATTATTTACTTATACCGACTAGGATTCACTCAACAACTATCTTCTTCCTCAGGAAAAAAAAAAAACTTTCTTTTTCAGTAAAATTTTATACGAGTATATGTGATTTTCGTATACATAGTTTTTTTATAAAAGTAGTATACTCATATTCACATGCTCTCATGATTTTATTGAATTGAAGCGGATAACATGTTGATTTTTTTTTTGGGTCTTTGTCTGTTGTTATACAAAATCCTAGTAAATCTAAATAATTTGGTTTAAAGACTTGCGACGACATCTTCGATTATATTTAAGGCCATTGAAAAATGAAAAAGTACGAGGAATCAATGAAATACTTGTATAATGTATACAATAGGAATTTATGAAATATTAAAGATATAATTTATGAAGCTTTTGGAATAAGTGATATCATGATATGATATTAAAATGCTAAATTTTAAAGATCAAAAGTTTGATTCTTGGTGAACCCTAAAATCAATTTAATTTTTTGAAAAAATATTTATTATCTTTAGTACTAGTCCATTGTCTCAGTAGATTTTTTGTGTGACTATATTAGTAGATTAAATGATCGGTTTATACATTCATATAATTTTTCAATATTAAAGATGACCAAAAATCACTAACAAATTATAGTTTAAATGATATAATTTTTCTATACTCACTTAAAAAATTATAGTTTGAGTTTTTTGTGGAATGGCACTTTCTTTGGTTTATATTGGAGAAGTTTGGTTTTGACTCTCGATGGATCATGTGGATTCGAGAATTAGTGACAACTGTTTCTTATTCTGTTATTGTGGAAGGACAACCTTATGGTTTCTTCAAACCAAATAGAGGTATTCGACAAGGAGATCCTCTATCTCCCTATCTTTTTCTTTTCTGTGCAGAAGGTCTCTCCTTCTTGCTACACAAGGCAGAACAAAACAGACTAATTCAGGGTCTTCAGATACATAAACGATGTCTCAAGGTCAACCACCTCCTCTTTGCTGATGATTCCATCTTATTCTGTAAGGCTAATCCTGAAGCATGTTCAAATATCCTGCATTTATTGAATTCTTATGAAAGCATCAGTGGCCAGAGGGTAAATCTTAATAAATTTGCTGTATTCTTTAGCCACAACACTCCGTCCACTACTCGTACACTACTGGCTAACTCTATGAATATTAATCATATTGGGGCTCAGGATAAATACCTTGGTTTGCCTTCTACAGTCTCTAAATCGAAAAAGGCTTCTTTTAGTATGATCAAAGAAAAAGTTCGGAAAAGAATACAAGGGTGGAAGCGCAATCTTCTATCGTCAGGTGGTAGACACGTATTGCTTAAGGCAGTGGGAGAAGCTATTCCTATTTATACATTGTCTTGATTCAAGTTGCCTGATGGTTTAATATCAGAAATTCACTCTCTACTTTCTCAGTTCTGGTGGGGACAAAAAGGTTCTGAAAGGCGGATGGCTTGGATTAGCTGGGACACTATGACTCGCCCACGAAAAGAAGGAGGCCTTGGATTTAAAGATCTCAAAATCCAAAATCTGGCGCTTTTAGGCAAACAGTTTTGGCGACTTGTAATACAGCCTACTTCCTTATTATCCAAAATCCTAAGAGGTAAATACTTTAGCAATGGTAATGCTATAACGGCAGAAATTGGAGTCTTACCTTCTTGGGGATGGAGGAGTATACTGGAAGGCCGACAGATTGTTGAAAAAGGTCTTAATTGGGCTGTGGGTACTGGAGAGAATATCCGAACCTTTGAGGATCTTGGCTGCCTCCTCCGTATCCTTTAATGATTTTTGACATGCCAAATAGACAAGCTATTGCTGAGTTGGTTCCAAGAGTTAAAGATCTAATTACTGAAGATAGGAATTGGAATCAGAATCTTATTCAAGAATTATTTCCCCAAGACGTTGCAAACAGGATTTTGTCAGTTAAAATTCAACAGAATAGGGACAAATTGCAATGGGATTTGAACAAATCCAAACAATATGATACATCTTCAGGTTACAGAATTGGCTATTTATTTTACCATCCGCCTCTGGAGCTTTGCCCTAATTATATGCAACAGAAAAAGCCGTGGATTGATCTATGGAAGTTGAACTTGCCTTACAAAATTAAGCTATTTATCTGGAAAGCTCTCCATGGCCGGCTCCCGGTGCTTGCTCAGATTCATCACCGCATCCCATCTATATCACCAATATGCCCCTACTGTCATGAAGCCACCGAAACAGTCACTCATTGTTTGATCGATTGCTCTAGAATTAAAGATGTATGGTCTCAGAGTTATCTTCGTGACTGTCTTCCCCCTCAGAGTCCTAACGACTTTTGGACATGGTGGATTGCATCAACAGAGATGCTTAACCTGTTGAAGAATGATGACCGTAATCCTCAATTGCTTGCCATCATTTGCTGGAACTGCTGGAAAGCTCGCAACCAGTTGATTTTTGAAGGTTCTACTTCAATGCCGTCTGCCATTCTAGCAAGCTCTGTTAAGTTGCTCCGTGAAATCCAAAGAACTCCCAGTTTAGGTCATCATCTCCATGAGGCAAGCTCTTAGTTGCATTCAATTTGATTTATCATTCTTTCTTCTTTAAGATTTTTTTCGTTTTTCGACCTTGCACCGTTGGATGAATACCTTCAGTGTAGTATTTTTGAGAAATCTCTTGCACCGTTGGATGAATACCTTCAGTGTAGTGTTTTTGGGAAATCTCCACCTTTCATTATGCTGTCCTGCTTTTGGACATCTTTGTATTTCATTTTTCAATAATTAATGAAATATAACCTACTATCTTTGGAAAAAAATTATATTAATTAATTTTAGTAGTTAATTTTAATATATAAATAATATTTTTATATTTTAAATTTTCAATTTTATATAAATTTTTTATTTAAATTATTTAAATACTTTATTTAATAAAATATTTAATGTATAAAAAGTTTATCGTTTTGTATAATATATTATATCTCGAATACTAAAACTCATCTCAAAATTAAAACTAAATCTCAAATATTATGCATTTGAGATAAGAAATAATTTATTTTTATCAGATCTCGAATACACCTAGAATATATAATAAATGTAAAATCAGCTGGTGTGTAATGGGAATGTGATAGAGAAGTTACTCTATCCTTAATACCCGAGATAAGAACAATAATGGTGCCTGCGATATGCTTTCAATACTTGAGGATTTAAAAAACCGGAAGTGTTTAGTAACAAAAAAAAAATTAATAAAGAACAACTAAAATTTAATTTATTTTATTTTTTAATTTTTACTAAAGATAGAGAGGCTCGAACTTGCGACCTCTTAAGTGAATATGGAAAGATTATGAATTTATTTGAGTTTCTAAGTAAAGATTTTTTTGAGTTATATTTTTTTAAAAGATCTTTTTATCTATCAATTATGTTTAGTTATAATGATATAAAAGTATTATTTATTTATTTATTTATTTATTACATAAAAAATATATTTTTTTATGAAAAAATTTTTATTAGTGCTTTTACTTTTACTACTAAAAATTTGCCAAATATGCTAAAAAATAAAAAAAATCTTTTTTATTAAAAATTTTTTATCAAAATAATGGTACCCAAACAAGTACATTGTATAGTGATGGATTGATGATGTAGTTGGACGAAAGTAACGTTAAAAGTTTTTAAATTTTTAATACATTAGTGTCATTATTCTTCTGTCTCATACGAAATCTCTTCTCTTTATTTTCTTGCATGGTGTCATTTTGAGAGGGTTTTCTCTAACGTTCTCACTAAAAAAAAGCAATCTTAGTAAAAATTTTGTCGTATACAGAGTTATCTAGAAAAAAGCATTTACGAGTACCAAAATACAAAGGAGAAACATCATATTTACTTTGTATTGTACTCTATTTTTTATCATTGTTATTTTTTTATGTTTTGGATTGCTGAAATTCATTTATTCTTTTTTTATTATTATGTGTGTTTTGGCTATTAGTTTGAGTTAGGTTTTGGTTTATTTGATGTTGTTTGAATTTTTTTTTTGGTTCAGTCTGATGATGTTTATCATTGTTGGAATGTAGTGAAAAAAGAAGTTCTGTATGTATGTTGTTAGACTTAATGATTTAATGTTGGGTTAGAGTTTGGTTTAGTTATTATACATTCTTGGTTTACCATGCCTTATATTGGTTAGATTTTTTTGTTTGTTTGAAGAGGATAATATTGATTATCAATTGTTGTTTGCAAATGGATGTGATTACTATTGTGTATCACTATAAAGAAACATTTGTGACATAAAATATTTATAATTTTAAAAAATATAAATAATTTTTTAAAAAATTTTACCAAATTAAATCTATATATATTGAGGGTATATCAACTGACTAAATGTCATATGACAAATAGTCAAAGCATTGAATTTTAAGATTAATTTGTCTTTCTTCTATTTTAATTTAATTAATTAGTTGATATGTTATAATATTTTGATTTTGTTAATTAAAAGACATATTAAAATTTTTATATTTTATATTATTTTAATTAATTAATTAGTTAATTTATAATATTTTGATTTAATTAATTTTAATTGATATGTTAGGATATTTTGATTTAGTTAGTTAAAATACGTGTTAAAAAATTTATATTTTAAATTATTTTGACATGATTAATTACTTAATATGTTAAAATATTTTGATTTATTTAGTTATAATTAGAAGACATATCAGAATAGAAAGTAATAGTATAGATGTATTATGATTAGTTTTGGAAGCTTCAAGTTTTTTTAGGTGTTTTTTTTTTTGACGCAATGATCTAGAA
>NC_029776.3:19612839-19624754 GCF_000817695.3 Arachis duranensis
CTTTAAAAAAATTAATACATAAATCAATCTCTAATATCTTTTTTCATGAGTATAACAGTCATTCATCCATAAAAAAATAAAATAAAATAATAATTATTATTAGTTATACAAAAATACAATAATACTTGTTGGTCGAAATATTCTATTTTGAAAAATATTGAGTTTGGAGAATAATAAATTTTTATTTCGAAGAATGAAGGACTACATCAAAACAGATTTATCAAAAGAATGAGAAACAGAAGCTAGTCGACGCACTCAGTTGAGGAAGAGAAGTTGTTTGAAGATGATAATTTGCAGATACACTCAATTACACAGAAAGAGCGGGAACAGTTATTCAAGGATTGGCACACGTGAAAGTTACATTTGAATCTGATTGGTTGAGGATTTCTATAAATAAGTGAAAAGTCGAAGAAACTATGGTTGAAATTTTATTTCAGAAAAACACTCAAGTACATTTACATCCCAGGGACTTTCTGAGTCTGCATTCGAGTAACTTTTTTTTAGGGTTTCTTCCATCGCTTTTAAATTATGTTTACATTTTCTGTAATATTTACTTTCTCTGCAAATTTATCTTTCAAATAAATTTATCTTTCTTTTTTCTTTTAAGATTCAGCACTCTATTTTTTGAATTCAAAAGTCTTTTGATCTTGTCGAAGGCAATTTACTGCTTTATTTAAATTCAATGCAATTTATTTCAAATTTAGTCAATTTATTTTATTTGCTTAGAGGCTTATCTTTTGATCACCAAAGGTTTTGCGGGAATGCGAAAGGATTATAATGATCTCCTCTTGAAGATTGTTGAGATGATGCATCAGAATTGGGTAGTTCATGTCCACTTGATCCAGAGAACAGCGAATACAGCTGCTGATCTTCTAGCTAGGACAGCGGCACGTCATAGTCTTCCTTACATAGAATATCTTGTTCCTAGTCTTGTTGTTCAAGAGATAATTAGGAAGGAGATGTCCTCTCCAACTTAATTGCTCTCTGTGTTTTCTTTCTCAGTCACCAAAAAATTTATTTTCGAAGTTTATCTTGTTTATCTTCCATATTTTCTTTTATTTTGTTCAATCAAAAAGATATTTTGATGCACTTTAAAGAACTGATACTCACAAAGGAGTAGGTTTCAATCTCAGACTATTAGATATCGAACCACTCTCGATTTGCTAAAAATCGATAAAATAATATTGTATCATAATTTTTTTGTATTTTTTAGATAAAAATAATAATAAATTTATTCATTAGATTTTTATATATAGCTTGTCCTCATCAAATCAGTACTGAATAGCTTGCCCATTTATTACCTAAGCTTGTATAAGATGCCATGGACGGTGGCGACCAAGCTGATTGCTTTACAAAGGAACTTAATGTGGTGCAAGGAGGACGGTACCTATGGCATCCCGTTGGTCAAATGGGAGTTGGTCCAAGCTCTGAAAAAGACTGGGGGCTTGAGGGTGGGGGATGTGGTGCTTAGGAACACAACACTATTGTTTAAATGGTGGTGGCAGTTTTCAAAGGAAAAATGCCCACTGTGAAAAAAGATTGTCTGTTCTTGCAACAAGTTGTCCCCTAATGTAATGCTAGCAAATCAGTCTGTACCGGTCAAAGGGAGGCCTTGGATGGACATATGCCAGCTAAATATCAAAGAGCAAAGGGTGCGAGATAAAATGGTTAGTGGTCTGGCGATGGAAGTCGGCAACAGTAGGAAAACCCGGTTTTGGGAAGATAATTGGGTTCAGGGTGGTCCCCTGAAAGTGAATTTCCCAAGACTCTTCTCTATTTCAAGCCAACAAGGATTTTTGATTGGGAATTGTGGGTTTTGGGATGGATTAGAATGGATATGGAACTTTCAATGGAGGAGAAAGTTATTCCAATGGGAGTTAGAACCTGTACATCAACTGCATGAGCAAATAAGGCCAGTGAAGATGTCGTCTGAGAACAAAGATAGTGTGGTGTGGAAATTTGATAACACAGGTGTCTTTTCCACGCAATCCTTTCTGCAGGTAATCCAAATGGAGACATTGTCAGATGAGATCACGAGTTATAGCTTCACAAGTGCACTATGGAGAGGCCTGGTACCCCCAAGAATTGAGCTTTTTGGATTGTTTGTGCTACTTGGTCGAATTAATACTAAGGAGAGGTTGACTAGATTAGGAGTTATTATTCATAGTGATAATATTTGCGTCCTGTGCCACAAGGGGGTAGAAACTGTTGAGCATTTATTTCTTCGGTGTGAGGTAACATGGCAGGTGTGGTGCTACTAGTTGCGATCCTTTGGTAGAGATTGGGTTATTCCTAGAACCATGAAAGAACTTTTTGGGAGTTGGATTGGCATGCATGGCAGAAGACAAGGGCAGAAGCTGTGGATGATGGCGTTCTTTGCAGTGATCCGGAACATCTGATTGGAACGTAATGCCATAATTTTCAAGAATACACGAGCAAGTATTGACTCTATTCAAACAAGGACGGTGTTGAGCTACAAAGAATAGAATGGTTGTGATTTTTTCGGTGGTTGATAGCTTAGTCGGAGCTGTAAGGAGATTGGTTGCTTTGTCTGCAGCGTTTTATGTTTTTATGTTTGTTTGTTTTGCTCCACTTTAATGTGTTGAGCTTTCTCTATTTCAAAATAATAATAATAATAATAATAATAATAATAATAATAATAATAATAATAATAATAATGTTCAATAAAATTATTAGAGATTATTCTAAAAAAATTAAAAGTTAAAATCAATTGATATTTTTGCATTTAATATAATTAAAAGATGTCATATTTTAAAAAAGATGTTTGTATTAAAAGAAATATTTTAATAGCTTTCAAAACATCATTATTTTCACATTGCTTGTTTCCAACAAAAAGAGTCTCTCAATATGCTCGATTCATTGTCCACATGCACAAAACTAAGCTTAATAGTAATAAAGGTTGATATATATTGAAAGTGAAATGGATAGGGACTGTTATGTCTAATAGAAAAAAAATTGAAAATTGATTTGTGTATTAATTTTTATTGGGAACTGAAAGGAACATAGGAGTTTGTCGCTAAGTATTTGACTAAATAGGATCGTCCAGTTCCTATAATACCTATCACTAAAATACCCCTGGGGTAGAAGCACTACGATTAGGAATCGACAACACGAAAACTTTGTAAAAAAATTCATATAATAACGGATTCGAAATTGTAACCAAGCATCACCCATTGGTTCTATTCCCGATTCATAACTAGAAAGTTTTTCAGTCATCCATAATATCAAATAAATCATTTTCATCTTTGGTAAATTTACCAAGAGCCCACTCCGGAGCTACTTTACCATATTCTGAATTCAACGGTTTCAATAAAACCCAAAACAGATAAAGCACGTAAACTATAAGACAAATAAGCTTCTCCGAACCATACAAGTACACGCCGAGCCCACGCAAAAGGTTTGGTTAAAATATGCCAAATTCCACCAAATATACAAATCGAACCCAACCATATTATTATTATTATTTATTTTCTTGAAAATATATTTTTTTATTGTAAAAATATATTATATGGTTTTTTTTTCTCTCTCACTACTCCTTGTAATGTTAATCTTTTTTTCCTTTGCATTGATACTCTTGTATCTTAAAGTTCATGCATATGTCCATATTTTTTATTTTGAAAAAGGTTATAAATTTCTTATTTTTGGATAACACATAATAATCAATTCTAAACAATGAAGGCTAAATCTAAAATTTGGAATAAAAAATATTCAAAGTCTTAATTCCCTATCGAGAGACATTGAAAAATTCATCAATAGATCCAAAAAATATTTTTTTAACACAATTTAAGAGAAAAAAAATATTTGCCTAGATTGGATGCCAAAGTATAGTTTTAACAATAATTTTATCTTTTTTTTATAGATTGATCGGAGCGCTCGTGGACTATGTCAGAAGAGAATTTCTCAATAAAATTGCGTTGCAAGTATAGCTCTACCAACAACAATCCTCGAGAATCAAATTTAGAAAGGAATTGGTTGTCACAAGTTCAACCCCAATAAAATAATCGAAGTATTCAAACTTCGGGTCGTCTCACAAGGAATGGGCAAACATATGCTTCAACATTGGTTAGAAGTCCGGAGTTGTAAATCATGAGCAAGAAAGTAAACTAGGAATCTTAGCAAACAAGTAATCTTAAAATGCAAAGAACTAATTCAAATAACTAAGCAAGATGTGAGCAATTTCAAACTAAGAAGACAACATTCAATATAATTCTACTTTCAACTAAACAATAGCTATAACTAAGGCAAGGCAATCAAGATTTTTGGGTTTCCAAATAAAAATGATAAAAGCAACTCTTGGCTAGATATGGGAATTGGGGTCACTATCCTTGTCTAATAACCATATATTGACAATTATGAGGAACCAAACTCATTAAATCTACTTCTATACTTGAAGTATGTTAAATGGTTTGGTCAACATCCACCCATAAGGTCTAACCTCACTACTAATTAACCTAGTAGTAGGCTAGTGTCAATGGCTATTAAATTGACTACTAAGGATTCTCAAATCATCAAATCTATTAGACCCAATGACTCAAGTTTACCCACTTTCCTTGGCCTAAGCCAAGAGTAAAAAAAAAATTACTCCATAATCAAGGTAAACAATTCATCAAACACATGGTAAACATTAACAAAAGACATGTTCAATTTGCAATTGGATTGAAATTGACAAATATCCACTAACAAATATCAACATACAATCACTCAAACAACACAATTAATCATAGAAATTATCAATGTAACATCAACAAATCAAGATTTACAACATTCATGCAACGGGTATAAAGTAACAATTGACAAGAATCCATAAAACTAACACAAGATCTAAGCAAAATTATACTAACGCATTCAAATTAAACAATCAAAACTAGTAATTAACAAGATCCAATTCAGAGTTTAACAAGGGAAGATCAAATTAAAGTTAGATCTAGAGAGGAACAAGGGTTTCTCTATCTAGAAGAACAAAAGAAAACCCCCAAAAAAACTAGAAAATGTGTCTTAGTGTAAAATGATTGATCTCCCTTTCTCCCTAGCATCCTTGGGTCTTTTTCCATGCAGAAATAGCTTGAAATTGGGCCTAATGAGCCTCAGAAATTGCCAGGCACGATTTTCTTTAATGAGGTCATGTGCAGCTTTCCGCGCGTGCGCGCCGATTGCTTTTGTGATCCACGCGTGCACGTGAAGTACGCGTGCACGTCGGTTGGAATTCTCTGGCCTGTGCGGATGCGTCCATCCTTGCGCGCCGCTTCCAGCTATCCTCATCCACGCGTGCGCATGAAGTGCGCGTCGGTGCTGCAGTTCCCAAAATTCAAATCTTTATGTTCCTTCCTCTTGTGCATGCTTTCTTTCTCTCTTCTAGGCCATTCTTACCCTATTACTTCTGAAATCACTCAACAAATATGTCACGACATCGAATGGCAATAAAGAAGATCAAAATATAGCAATTCTATGGCAAAATAAGCATGTTTTCTATCATGGAGCAATATTAGGAAGTGAAAACAAAACCATGCATTTCTTGTGAATAAGTGCAAGAAATATTGACAAAAACCCCCAAATTAAGCACAAGATAAACCACAAAATTGGGGTTTATCAAATCTCCCCACACTTAAACCAAGCATGTCCTCATGCTTAAAATAAAAAGACCGAAGATCATGATGAGAAACAATTTATGAAGTGCAAACTACCTAAGTGAATGCATGCAACTAATGTAAAATCGTCTATCTACTTGGTCAAGGGTAAATCCATCCTCCAAGAACACATGTGAGCATCTAGGGTGAAAATGATATGTAGTTCATGAATCCTACCAAACCGAATATCACTATGAAGTGCATATAACTTGCTAAATGAACGCTTGTGAAAGCCGGGAATAAGGAATTGAGCATCGAACCCTCGCCGGACGTGTATCCGCTCTATGCGCTCAAGTGTATAGGGTTCATCACTCAATCCTCTCCTAATCATGCTTTCCAAAAATTGTCTTTCATCTAACAATCAACAATTACTTAATGCATGCTTACAAGTATCATGAGGTCTTATTTATGGGTTGTAACGTGGCTAGGGTGAAGGTAAGGATGTATATGGTCAAGTGAGCTTAAAATTTGAGTCCTTGATTAACCTAGAATCCCACTAGACACATAGAACAACCTAGCTACCCTTGAGTTTCACTTTTTTATTTGCATACTCATGCATTCTGCATTCTTTTCAATCCACTTCCTATATGCATTGTTTCTGATTACTTTGTCTTGGGCATTTTTGTCCCTTTTCATTGCCTTTCTTTTTTTTCCATATATACATAGTTTATTTTCTTTTCTTTTATATATATTCTCATATATACACATATGAAATTCTTCTCTCTTTTTTTTCGGTCCCCTTTTCTTTGGGGTTCATGTACAAAAGTTCCAATGCATATGGTTCAATCATTCAATACATGAGTATGTTTCCAAATCCCAAAATTTTCAATTACAATTACAATGCACCTCTATATCTACCCAAGTTCCCAAGTATACCCTCCCAATTGAATGATAGACATCCTAACTCACCTAAGCTAATCAAGAATCCAAATTTAGGGACATTCATGGTTTTTCACTTAGAGTTGTTGATGTGCTCTTTTTAGGAACAAAGAGGGATTATCATAGGCTCAAAGTTGGTTAGCAATGGTAGATAAAAGGGTTAAGGCCGTTTGGAAAAAGTGACTATTGAAATGATGGCCTCGATCATGTAAATGCATTCATACACAAAGTAATGGACATATAGAATCAGACAAAGCAAGGATTGCAATCATAGAGAGAGAATAATGCACACAAGAATTGGAATTAATGGTTAGAAGATATAACCACACAATAGGATCAAAACTTACATGCTTGTGTTTTCAGCTTAATCACTGTGTTCCAAAATACATTCTTGAAGCAAGTTTTCCGCAAAAAAAAATTTCTAGGGTACCCGAAAATACAGTTTCTTAGGGAAGAAGTTATTATTTGACCAAGCAACTCTATAGAGACTAACTACCATGCAAGGAATATTTACAAGCAAGACTAACTACACATGCAATGTACTAACTACTAAGCAAGAGATAAATCCATGGGTATTGAAAGGAAGAGATTGTTACCCATGGAGATCGGTCGAACGACCTCTCCACACTTAGAATTTAGCACGGTCCTCCGTGCTACTAACAATGCACAAAGGAAGGTCGAGACCGGAACCTTCACTATCCCCTTCATCAGAGCTCCCATCACTTGGGTTGGAGGTGGATGTGAATATTTCGGGTTCCTCCATGCTAGGGGCAACACAACGCAGAAGCTTCTTGATGTAAGTGTATCGGCATTGGTTGCGCCGCTCATATCTATCAATCTTCCGGTGTAGATCTTCTATCCTTTGATGGTTGGATCTTTGCTGCGGTGGTGACGATGAGGTGGAAGGAATAATAGATGGTAGGGTCATGTCAAGGCTTGGTTTGTTCATGGGAAGATGTAAGTATTTTCCGCTTGGGACCACATCGCCCTTAGCCAGAATTATAGCTTTTGTGTCCATGGCTTCCCAAGGAACACCCGCAGCAACAACTAAATCAGATACCAATGCTGGATATGGCAAATTGCCCCGGTCGTGGATTTGACCCATCGCTTGTTTGACAAGAAGCAGAATGTTCACCAGTCTTCCCATGAGAACACACCAAACAAGCAAAGCGAGATCCGTCGTGAAGGACGACTTATGGGTGCTAGGTAGGACATAATGAGATAGGATCTGAGCCCAAGCTCTAGCTTCTACAATGAGGAAATGTGCATCAATGCACTTGGGTCTCATCCGGAGTTGACCATGGGTCTAAAATGTCTTTGGTTCAGCAATGACTTGGAGGACTGAGCCCCAGTCAAATCCAGACTTTTCTCACTGACGTAAGACCTCTTGGTAGCCATCCATGTCACTCGGTACTGGTAAGACATTAAGTACTTGCTGAATAGCCTCTTCCGACATTGAGACTTGCTTCCGGCGTACGTATACCGATTGAAGAGAGGGAAGATGGTAGTTAGTGTAGAAATCTACCACCCATGAGAGGTTGACCTCTTGTGATTTTCTCAGAAGAAACTTCCATCCTCGATGTTCAATGCGGGATAGAATACAAGGAGTAACTTTGCCCGGCGGAGCAAGTAACAGCATGATAGTTCCTCTCAACCATGGCGGGAAACACAAGTTCACAGAAGCGGTTGGGGAATCTTGAAGAATCCTTTGCCGGTTTGCTCTTCTCATTGTCATCAATAGGAGCGGGTGCCTTCGCCTTCTTAGATAGAGGTCTGGCTCCTAATGAAGAGTGTGCCTTAAAGCGTAACTTTGGGGGGAGCCCTCTTTGTGGCTGGTTTCCTTGAAGCTTTCTCCTTACCTTTCTTGGTGGCCATCCTGAAAAAGGAGGAGAAAGAAGGAAAATGTTAAACCCAAAGGATCAACTCAACAAACATGCAAGTGAGAGGTGTGCCCAAAAGAAATAGTACAACAAAGTATTCATAGAAGCATGGGTCACAACACTTGGCATGGGATGCAAAAGGGAGTAAAGCATGCAATATGACATGCGAAGAATGATCTCAAGCATCCAAAACAAAGAGCAACTCATGTTCAATGAGTATCTAATTAGCAAGTAATAAGTAAAATGTGTTCAATGTACTTAGAAGAGAGCAAGTAAATGAGGAGGAAGCACCAAATTGAAGATATATGACTAGAATAAACCAAGATGGCATATGTGTATTTCCTCAAACACTTGGTGTGCATTTAATAAGCAATGAGCAATTATGAGATACTCAACCAATTAGAAGCCCAAAATGAAGTATCAATCATCACACAACATCATCCACTCACAAAGATAAGGAAAAACAATCAAGAAGATCTATCAAAGGAATCAAAGTTCAAGTTTAACATCCATGAAAAAAACAAAAAGAAGAAAAAGTAAACAACCAAAAAGCAAGTGGTATAATCAAGTAAATAAAAGAGAAAATAAGTAAATCAACAAGAAAAATCTAACTAGAAAAAGAAGTGATGTAAAAAAAGTAATAGATGGGATATGGAGGAAGTAGAACCTTGAGAAGTGTAAAAGAACAAGGTGAAATTTCTTTTTGAAGATGAGAAAGAGAGGGAAGAGATGTAGTGCCACCGGAAGAGGTGGTGGTCGCCGGTGAGTAACCGGAAACAGTGGTGGTGGAGTATGGAAGGAGGAAAGGAATAAAAGAGAGGTGATGGAGAAAGAAGAAATAGGAAATAAGAAAGAAGGTGGGAGAGGGAGAGAAGCAGGGCGCGCAACTTCAAAGCTGATTCACGCAACCGACGTGTGCGCGCACACTGTGCTGGCGCGTCGGTGAAGGTGGAGCGAGGTTTGGTTAGATTGTTGTCTATGGTGTGGTGATTGGTACTTGGTGTAGTTATTTTGGTTTTGGTTGTGGTGATTTTGGTTGGCTTGGTAGTTGTTGTTGTTGTGGTGGTATTGAGATTAAGATTGGTTATTGTTGTGATGAGAAGAAGAGTTGTTCCATCTTTGGTTTTGATTGCTCCCTTGTGCATTATCCCTTCACTCTTGATGTTGATTACTATCATGAGGGTAGTGGTTTTGGCCTTGAGAAGGATAGGGTGGACGATTGTTGTAATTCACATTGGCCACTACAAGGGCATGTTCCTCTTGAATTTGATGGCATTGATTGGTGTAATGTGTAATGCTAGAGCACAAACCACAAATCCTAGGAGGGCCTTCAAGTTGAGCAGCTGGAGGTGGAGCTTGGATGGCTTGGATGGAGTAGAATTCCTTTTGATCCTTTTGTATTTGCGTGAGGATGGTGGTCATATCCCCAAGTACTTTGGTTAGGCTTAATTCAGAAGGGGACGGTTCTACCACACCCTTGAGAGGATTACTTCTCACCCTTGTATGTTGTGTAGCTTCGACAACATCCTTTATCAAACTCCAAGTTTCTCCCTCCGTCTTATTTTTCGAAAGGGAACCACCATTAGAAGCGGTGAGCAATCTTCTATCTTCCACACAAAGACCTCCGGTGAAGTAGCTAATGAGCAAGTGAGTGTTCATTCCATGGTGTGGACAAGATTCTAATAGCCTCTTGAACCGAGACCAATACTCATACAAACTCTCTTGGTCTCTTTGTATTATACCCAAAATCTCCTTCCGGATGTAGTCGGTCTTCTCCGGTGGGAAGAATTTATCTAGAAACTCTCTTCTCAAGAAATCTCAATTGGTAGCAATCTCATCCGGTAGCGAATAAAACCATGTCTTTGCTTGCGCTTCAAGAGAGAAAGGGAAGGCAAAAACCATGATAGCCACCTCATCGGTTCCATGCCTTCGAGCCATAGAACAAGTAACTTGAAAATCCATTAGATGTCGGATGGGGTCTTGACCCGGCAACCCATGATAATTAGGTAGTAGATTTATCAAGCTACTATTTAATTCAAAGTCTGGATCAAGGTTAGGATACCTTGCTTGCAATGGCTGAAGTACAATATCCGGAGCTCCTTGCTCATGCAAAGTGATCCGGCGTGGCTCCGCCATGTATGGTTCACCTGTAGGATGCAAATATGTATTAGTAATACCAACAGAAGAATAGGAAGTAGTGGACTCCAAGTCACTCTCGGTACCATCTAGTGATTCGGTATGTTCCTCAAGAGAGGCCGAAGTACTAGCCGTCTAGTCCAACCGCCGTCTAGCTTGCCGAGTGTGTAACAAAGTTCTTTCAATCTAGAGATCAAAATCGGCTAAGCTAGAATTTGGTTGAGACCGAGTCATCAAACTTGAGAGTCATATCACAAAAATAAAAGAAGCTAAAGTATAGCTAAGTATTGAAAGAAACAAACTATCTACAATATTCACATATTCACATAACCAATATCAAGGTATATGTTGCAACCATTCCCCAGCAACAGCGCCAAAAATTTGATCGGAGCGCTCGTGGACAATGTCAGAAGAGAATTTCTCAATAAAGTTGCGTTGCAAGTATAACTTTACCAACAAAAATCCTCGAGGATCAAATTTAGAAAGGAATTGGTTGTCACAAGTTCAAACCTAATAAAATAAACGAAGTATTCAAACCTCGGGTCGTCTCACAAGGAATGGGCAAACATATGCTTCAACATTGATTAGAAGTCCGGGGTTGTAAATCATGAGCAAGAAATTAAACTAGGAATCTTAGAAAATAAGTAATCTTAAAGTGCAAAGAACTAATTCAAATAACTAAGCAAGATGTGAGCAATTTCAAACTAAGAAGACAACATTCAATATAATTCTACTTTCAACTAAACAATAGCTATAACTAAGGCAAGGCAATCAAGATTTTTGGGTTTCCAAATAAGAATGATAAAAGCAACTATTGGCTAGACATGGGAATTGGGGTCACTATCCTTGTCTAATAACCATATCTTGACAATTATGAGGAACCAAACTCATTAAATCTACTTCTATACTTGAAGTATGTTAAATGGTTTGGTAAACATCCACCCATAAGGTTTAACCTCACTACTAATTAACCTAGTAGTAGGCTAGTTGGTGGACGAAATTGTGATCCTTTTTTCTTGTAATTGGATTTTAGAAATTGGCACGAGTGAACACAACTCCGTTCAACTAACCAGCAAGTGTACTGGGTCGTCCAAGTAATACCTTACGTGAGTAAGGGTCGAATCCACAGAGATTATTGGTTTGAAGCAATCAATATTTATTTTATTAGTCTTAGTTAGGATGTCAACAAGGTTATTTGGATTAAAAGTGAAATTACTGGATTTGATAAAAGAGGGAACAATGTTACTTTGATTTGCAGCACTGGGGAATATGTTGGAGTTTTGGAGATGCTTTGTCCTCTGACTTCAACTCTTCCTTGAGATCCTCTTCTCACACGCAGGTTCCTTCCATGGCAAGCTCTATGTAGGGTGTCACC
>NC_029776.3:19626006-19628638 GCF_000817695.3 Arachis duranensis
TGACGTGTTTTGGGCGTTCAACTCCGGATCATGACGTTTTTCTGGCGTTTAACTCCAGACAGCAGCATGTACTTGACGTTCAACGCCAAGTTACGTCGTCTATCTTCACGCAAAGTATGGACTATTATATATTGCTGGAAAGCCCTGGATGTCTACTTTCCAACGCCGTTGAGAGCGCGCCATTTGGACTTCTGTAGCTCCAGAAAATCCATTCCGAGTGCAGGGAGGTCAGGATCCAACAGCATCAGCAGTCCTTTTTCAGCCTAACTCAGATTTTTGCTCAGCTCCCTCAATTTCAGCCAGAAAATATCTGAAATCACAGAAAAACACACAATAGTAAAGTCCAGAAATATGATTTTTGCCTAAAAACTAATAATATTCTCCTAAAAACTAACTAGAACATGCTAAAATCTACATGAAATTACCCCCAAAAAGCGTATAAAATATCCGCTCATCACAACACCAAACTTAAACTGTTGCTTGTCCTCAAGCAACTAGATGAATAAAATAGGTTCTAATAGAAATAAAGAAATAACAATATTCTCGAGTTTTAAATGAAGCTCAAATTCTTATTAGATGAGCGGGGCTTGTAGCTTTTTGTCTCTGAACAGTTTTGGCATCTCCCTGTATCTTTAAATTTTCAGAATGATTGGCATCCTTAGGAACTCAGAATTCAGATAGTATTATTGATTCTCCTAGTGTAGTATGTTGATTCTTGAACACAGTTATTTTATGAGTCTTGGCTGTGGCCCTAAGCACATTGTCAGGATGGATGTGAACAATCTTTCCTCTGACTAAGGTCCGATGGTCATAGAGAGCAGCTCCAATTATTCTCTGCCTGTCTGTCTGCCATAGATTAGCATAGAACTCCTGAACCATGTTTCTTCCCACTTTCGTTTCAGGATTGGTCAGAATTTCCCAATTCCTGATTCGAATTTGCTCTTGAATCTCTGGATATTCATCTTCTTTCAGATCAAATTTGACTTCCGGGATCACTGATCTGTGACTCATTATCTTGTAGTAATGGTCTGAATGTTCTTTAGTTAAGAACTTCCCTTGATTCCAAAGTGGCTTTGGAGTGTTTTCTTTCTTGCCTCTTGGGTTGGGTTGTTTTCCTTTAGGAGCCATGATCTTTAGTGGGTATGTTTTTGTGATCACGGATAAACACACCAAACTTAGAGCTTTGCTTGTCCTCAAGCAAAAGAGGAGAAAGAAGAGGGATAGGAGGAGAGCAAGTGTTTGATGGTGATGAAGAGAGGGGCGCCGAATTCAATATATAGGGAGGGGGTGGGTAATTTTTGAAATTATGAAAAAGATAAGATATAAGATATGATTTGTAAAAGATAGATATGATAAGAAAAAGATATAGTTTAAAAAGAGAAAGATTTAACTAATAATTAAAAGATAGATCTGAATTTTTTTAATTTTGAAAAAGATTTTAAAAAGATAATTGAGTTTTTAAAACAAACTTAAAAGAGTTTGATTGGATTGAAAATTAATTTGTTTTTATGGATTAAGATACATGTGATAATTTTTGAAAAAGGGATTTTAGAAATTAGGATTTTTAGAACACTAATTTGATTTGAGGGATGATAATTTGAAACATGTTTATGCAAGAAAACATGGATTGAAACATAAAAAATTAGAAAATTTGTAAAGAGAGACGAATTTTACCTCCTCCCCACCATCCTGGCGTTAAACGCCCAAACGATGCATGTTTTGGGCGTTTAACGCCCAAATGCTGCTTCTCCTGGGCGTTCAACGCCCAGCTGATGCTTCTTTCTGGCGTTGAACGCCCGGATGGCTACCCTTACTGGCGTTGAATGCCCAGTGGGTGCTTCTTTTGGGCGTTCAACGCCCAAAATGTTTCTTACTGGCTTTTTCACGCCAGTGAGCTTCCAAATTTCCCTGTAACTCTGTGACTTCAACCAATTGCTATTTCATCTTTTGAAGATACTGTAGCATCTACCTGTAAAAAAAAATCAATACGAATAAAATTAAATTTTGTGATTGGCTGGGTTGCCTCCCAGCAAGCGCTTCTTTAATGTCATTAGCTGGACTATTACTGAGCTTTAATTAAGTCTCAGTTTTGAGCATTCTTGCTCAAAATTGCCTTCAAGATAATGTTTGACTCTTTGTCCATTAACAATGAACTTTTTGTTAGAGTCATTATCCTGAAGCTCTATGTATCTATATGGTGATACGTTTGTAATGACATATGGACTTCTCCACCGGGATTTTAATTTCCCAGGGAATAATTTGAGCCTAGAATTGAATAGCAGAACTTTCTGCCCCGGCTCAAAGACTCTGGATGACAATTTCTTATCATGCCATCTTTTTGCTTTCTCTTTTTAAATCTTTGCATTTTCGAAAGCATTGAGTCTAAATTCCTCTAGCTCATTTAACTGGAGCAATCGTTTTTCTCCAGCTAACTTGGCATCAAGGTTTAGGAATCTGGTTGCCCAGTAGGCCTTGTGTTCCAGTTCCACTGGCAAGTGACATGCCTTTCCATACACAAGCTGGTATGGAGAGGTCCCTATAGGGGTCTTGAATGCTGTTCTGTATGCCCACAGAGCATCATCCAAGCTTCTTGCCCAATCCCTTCTACGGTTAATTACAGTCCGTTCCAGGA
>NC_029776.3:19628860-19629967 GCF_000817695.3 Arachis duranensis
ACCTTCTAATGTGCATGGTATCATAAAGCTCCCAGGATCTTTAAGCTTCTCAGGTAAGCTTTTCAGAATGACTGCACTGCATTCTTCAGTGAGGTAAACTTTTTCAGTTTCCCTCCAATCCTTCTTATGACTTAAGATCTCTTTCATGAACTTAGCATAAGAGGGTATTTGCTCAAGTGCTTCTGCAAACGGAATCTTTATTTCAAGAGTCCTGAGATAGTCTGCAAAGCGGGCAAATTGCTTATCCTGTTCCGCTTGATGGAGTTTTTGAGGATAAGGCATTTTGGCTTTGTATTCCTCAACCTTAGTTGCTGCAGGTTTATTACCTACAGAAGTGGGTTGGGAAGCCTTTTTAGAAGGGTTGTTATCAGCACTTGTATGTGACTGATTCCCCACTGGTATTTGAATGCTAGTGGTGGGAGCTGGAGTGGCGTTAGACGCCCCCTCCTTGTTTGTTACTGGCGTTTGAACGCCAGAACCATGTTCCCCTTGGGCGTTCAACGCCGGATTCATGCTTGTTTCTGGCGTTGGACGCCAGGAATGAGCATGGTCTGAGCGTTCAGCGCCATCCTTATTCCTCTCTGGGCTCTGATTGTCCTCAGAGGGATTTTGAGTAGACATCTGTTCATTTCTTGGCTTCCTGCAATATTTCCTTGAATTCGGCTAGCTGCTGAGTTAGAAAGTCTAATTGCTGATTAAATTCATTAGCCTGATCTACCGGACTGAGTTCTACAGTTACTGTTTTAGCTTCTTCTTCAGTTGTTTTTCTGTCTGCTTTAATTGTACTTCCATGTTCCTGTTAGCCATTCTTGTTTCCTGTAATATTTCCTTGAATTCGACTAGCTGTTGAGTTAGAAAGTCCAATTGCTGATTGAAGTCATTAGCCTGATCCACTGGACTGAGTTCTGCAGTTACTGTTTTAGCTTCTTCTTTCATGAAAGATTCATTGCTTAAGTACAGATGTTGATTTCTGGCAACTGTATCAATAAGCTCTTGAGCCTCTTCAATTGTTTTTCTCATATGTATAGATCCACCAGCTGAGTGGTCTAGAGAGATCTGAGCTTTTTCTGTAAGCCCATAGTAGAAGATGTCTAATTGCACCCATTC
>NC_029776.3:19630716-19631435 GCF_000817695.3 Arachis duranensis
AAAAACACACAAAAGACACAAGACTTAAAATTTTTAGATCTAATGCTCCTTAATTTTCGAAAATTTTTGGAGGGAAAACACCAAGGAACACCAAACTTAAAAATTTTAAGATCAAAACACAAGAAAAACTCAAGAACACTTTGAAGATTCACAAGAACACTTTGAAGATTCACAAGAACACAAGGAAGAACACCAAACTTAAAATTTTTAGAAAACCAAAATAAATTTTCGAAATTTATGAAAAGATTAACAAGAAAACACCAAACTTAGAGTTTGGCACAAGATTAAATAAAGAAAAATTATTTTTGAAAAAGATTGTCAAAAGTACTGGTGCTTCCTTATCAAGAATATATGCCAATGCTTTAGCCAATTGGGAATAGATATGACACTTGATGCAGATGTTCTTGAAAAAAAACTATCCTATCAAAATTTAATGACTCTATAACAATAAAAATAAAAATAAATTATTCCTAATCTAAGAAATAAAATAAACCTTCAATTGTCCAAACGCAATAATCCCCGGCAACGGCGCCAAAAACTTGGTGGACGAAATTGTGATCCTTTTTTCTTGTAATTGGATTTTAGAAATTGGCACGAGTGAACACAACTCCGTTCAACTAACCAGCAAGTGTACTGGGTCGTCCAAGTAATACCTTACGTGAGTAAGGGTCGAATCCACAGAGATTATTGGTTTGAAGCAATCAATATTTATTTTATTA
>NC_029776.3:19632104-19641669 GCF_000817695.3 Arachis duranensis
TGACGTGTTTTGGGCGTTCAACTCCGGATAATGACGTTTTTCTGGCGTTTAACTCCAGACAGCAGCATGAACTTGGCGTTTAACGCCAAGTTACGTCGTCTATCCTTGCGCAAAGTATGGACTATTATATATTGCTGGAAAGCCCTGGATGTCTACTTTCCAACGCCGTTGAGAGCGCGCCATTTGGACTTCGGTAGCTCCAGAAAATCCATTTCGAGTGCAGGGAGGTCAGGATCCAACAGCATCAGCAGTCCTTTTTCAGCCTAAATCAGATTTTTGCTCAGCTCCCTCAATTTCAGCCAGAAAATACCTGAAATCACAGAAAAACACACAAACTCATAGTAAAGTCCAGAAATATGATTTTTGCCTAAAAACTAATAATATTCTACTAAAAACTAACTGAAACATGCTAAAATCTACATGAAATTACCCCCAAAAAGCGTATAAAATATCCGCTCATCACTAGTGTCAATGGCTATCAAATTGACCACTAAGGGTTCTCAAATCATCAAATCCATTAGACCCAATGACTCAAGTTTACCCACTTCTCTTGGCCTAATCCAAGAGTAAAAGAAGAACTACTCCATAATCAAGGTAAACAATTCATCAAATACATGGTAAGTATTAACAAAAGACATGTTCAATTTGTAATTGGATTGAAATTGACAAATACCCACTAACAAATATCAACATACAATCACTCAAACAACACAATTAATCATAGAAATCATCAATGTAACATCAACAAATCAAGATTCACAACATTCATGCAATGGGTATAAAGTAACAATTGACAAGAATCCATAAAACTAACACAAGATCTAAGCAAAATTATACTAAGGCATTCAAATTAAACAATCAAAACTAGTAATTAATAAGATCCAGTTCAGAGTTTAACAAGGGAAGATCAAATTAAAGCTAGATCTAGAAAGGAACAAGGGTTTCTCTCTCTAGAAGAACAAAAGAAAACCCCCCAAAAAACTAGAAAATGTGTCTTAGTGTAAAATGATTGATCTCCCCTTCTCCCTAGCATCATTGGGTCTTTTTCCATGCAGAAACAGCTTGAAATTGGGCCTAATGAGCCTCAGAAATCACCAGGCACGATTTCCTTTAATGAGGTCACATGCAGCTTCCCGTACGTGCGCGCCATTCGTGCGCGCGCGCCAATTGCTTTTGTGATCCACGCGTGCGCGTGAAGTGCGTGTGCGTGTCGGTTGGAATTCTCTAGCCTGCGCGGATGCATCCATCCTTCCATGCCGCTTCTAGCTATCCTCATCCATGCTTGCGTGTGAAGTGCGCGTCGGTGCTGTAGTTTCCAAAATCCAAATCTTCATGTTCCTTCCTCTTGTGCATGCTTTCTTTCTCTCTTCTAGGCCAATCTTACCCTATTATTTCTAAAATCACTCTACAAATACGTCACGATATCAAATGGCAATAAAGAAGATCAAAATATAGCAATTCTAAGGCAAAATAAGCATGTTTTCTATCATGGAGCAATATTAGGAAGTGAACACAAAACCATGCATTTCTTGTGAATAAGTATGAGAAATATTGACAAAAACCCCCAAATTAAGCACAAGATAAACCACAAAATTGGGGTTTATCATAGATACACCTCAGAGAGAGACAGAGTCTCTTTTTTACAGTATTTTCTAACCCGATAGGTCAAGGATCAATCATCGTAACTTGGAGTTATATTTAAGGATTTGTCACATGTCAATTGATTATTGCATGCATAAGGTATGATTTGAACTCCCGACACTTATTTAAGTGAACTAGTGAAGTAAACACTAGACTAACCCAACTTAGTTAGAGTTAGAGGCTCTTATTGCAATACAGAGGGTGCAAAACCCTGTAATTTTAAAGTTTCTTCTTTTAGGACTTAGACGTCGATAGTTTGCCTACCAAAAAAATTATCCTTCTATTATTGTTATAGACAATAATATAATTTTGCTCAAATATTGAAAAATTAATAGGAGTATGGCTTAGATATGGCTCTCTAACTCTAAGTATCACTTTTTGTAACTTAAAGAAAGGATAAACTATTCTTTATATCCATAAATATTTAGAACGTTGACAAATCTACTCACAAAAAATCATAACTGACTTTATACTTATGACAAATGGATTCTGAGAGTAAATTTCCAAAATAGTCTTTGAGATTCATGTAATGACCCAATTTGTTCCTCGAAGTTCCAATTTCACCATAGTGGTCCCTACATTCAGCTCCGGACACCATAGTGGTCCTTGGGATCATTTTTGGTACTGAATCAGCTGATGGAGTACTAATGTGGCTATTCTTTGCCATACTGAAGGTAACCAAAAAACGACATTATTTTGGTTTGGCATCCATTGTTTGGCAAAACGACATTGTTTGGGTACAAATGTGAGTAAAAACAGTTTGTGATCAAACATAGAAATTTGTTCTCCTTCTACACTTTCAATGTCATTCTTCTTCTTCTTCTTCTGCAATGGCAAAAAGTTAGGGTTCAATTTCTTGGGGTTGTTTGTGTTGCTATGACAATAATGACGTTGAATTGATGGGTTATATCATCTTCTTCGTACCTGGAGCCAAGTATTTACATCATTATCATATACAGTGAAGGTAACCTTTGTTTTTTTGTATTTTTAAATTTTTAGTATTTCGTATAATGATTGTATCAGTGACATTGGTATAATAGATTTTTATCGTTTCTTTATTTGCTAGAGTTTGAGAGATTTTTTGGTGGGTTGGGATTTATGCTCTGTTTTTTCAAATAGATTACGATTGGGTTGACAATTCAAAATGGGGCTGAGAGAGATGGTTGTCATAGATTAAGATGTTGTTATATCTTGAAAGTTTTATCAATTTTTTGCATTTTGAAGATATGTTTCTAAAATTCTTTGCAAATGAATTAGTTACTAGATATTATGTTTCATTATGGGGGTAATTTCAGAAAAATTAAAAAAAAAGGGTGTTCGCTTATTCACCAGATAACAGGAGTTGTCTAGGTGATCTAGATGTAGATACATTGGATGTATTCTATATGAGAAACTACTATAAAGAGCTTGGATATACTAACATAAAATAATGTTGGTGGTTAGTTCTTGATAGAGGCTTGGAGAATGGTTTACGGGAATTAAATAGTGATACAGAGCTAACAGAGATAATCATTTATGGCAAGAAAAATGGAGGAGTAGTTGATGTATATTATGAGCATGGTATTTTGATTCCAGAGGTATTATTAAGCAAGAAAATAGTGGTGTATTTGGATGATAAAGATGGAGAAGGTGTTGCGTGTGTTACAAGTGGTACTAGTAATCCCCCACTCAAAATCACTTTCAGACTCATTCCTAAACCCATTCCTAGCTCTAGTAAGAAGAATACTCATTCAAGAGCTAAAGGATTAACGCCAGTAGCTCTATAAGTGTTTCTAAACCAACCACCAATTCTACATCCAACAACAATATTTCCATTCTTAAAGATACCAAAATACCAATCCAACCAATCCTAGCAAGCCCACCAAATCCAAAAAGTCCATCATTCCTATTAAGCCGAATAAGCTCACTATCTCCAAAATGTCCAATAAGTCCAAAAAATTAACATTTACCAAGAGACAATATACTAGGTCTACTGCAAAGGGACTTAAGAATAAAATTTACAATAATAAAGTCCCTTTTGAAGTATCTTCTGACTCTCATGACTCTTATGAGAGTGCAGAAGATGAACTCTTTAAGATAGGCCTTGATAATAATATTTCTTCTAAATTTGATAAAGGTGTTAAGAGGGTGAAAGGTAGCAGAAAGGCTGTGAAGTTGAAAAGGAGAGGGTTGTGTCACTAACATCAAAAGGAAATGAAAAGATATTAGTTAATCAAGATGCATTAGTTCAGGATATTAGTGATGAAGATGTGGATCTTGGGTTTTTAGAAAATGGTGTTGAGGGATATGACTATGGCTATGATCCAGGGGTGGACTCAGATGGAACAAACTCGTGGCATTCGGAGGAGAGGAAGGCTCTTCCAAATTCAAAGGATGAACTTGATGAATTTGATTCTGATGATGCATGTCCAGTTTTCAGGGAGGATGTAAGGTTTAGGAAGTTTCACTTGGAGATTGGTGTGAGTATAAGTGGGAGTTTTGAGAGTTTTGGGAGGTTGTTTATGCATCATGGGACCATGTGGACACCTATTGGCAGATAAAATCTTTAATGATAATCACATGTGTCATAGAGAAGATAAAAATAAGACTACCAATAAAAATTGAGTGTGCAGTAAGCTGGTTAAGAAGGTGAGAAAATATCCAAACTTTAGACGCTATGAGGCTACAACTTATTTCAAGACTAGGTTTGACTTAACTCTAAATAAAAACTCCATATCTAGAGTCTTGATGGATGCAAGAAGGGTTGCCTATGGGAATGAGAAGGAGCAGTATAGGATGATTAGGGATTATACATTAATACTGTTGAAGACTAATCCTAGATCAATCATCTAGATTTCAATAATATCTCAACCAAATAGAGACGTTATCTTCGAGAAGATGTATGTATGTTTGAATGGGTGTAAGAATAGATTTAAAGATAGTTGCCGCCCATTGATTGATTTAGATGGTGCCTTCCTAAAGACTTAGTTTGGTGGTTAGATTCTATCAACAATAGGCCAGGATGCTAACCATCATATCTATGTCATAGCTTAGGTATAGTTGACATGAAAAACAAAAAAAATTGAAAATGATTTTCAGAGTTTTTGCATCTGGACCTAGGCCATTTCAAGGAGCATAGTTGGTGTTTTATCTCCGATATGCAGATGGTAATCCTATCTTAACTCCCATAGGTAGTTTTATTAAATCATATACTGAAGATGCATGTTAGTAGAATTGTTGGAGAATAATGAGATTGTTAAGTTTCTGGTTGATGATGACTTCTTTACTTGTTGCTATAGTTGCCACTGAAAGTGATATATCGTGTTGTGTTATGTTTGATTAGTATAAGGACTTATTCAAGGCACGACCTTTCAAAAATTAAGGACTTTTATCAGTAAATTTACCAAATGTTAGGGACCTTTATGAGAAATGATTATTAATGTGAAAAATCATTATGGAAAATGATTTATATTATTCTGATGATTGGTGTACCATTATATTGCTTGATTCTGGTTTTTCATGGACAGGGACTAATATCAGCAATCAAAGAAGTGATGTCAGGCGTACATCATGGTCGGTTTTGGATACTCACAAGTATTATGAATAAAATTAGTGTTCTTATAATTATGTAAATGGTATTGCTTTAATTAGTTGTTATTCATACTTAGGCATTCCTTGTAGGTATACTTTTGTTGTACTATCCAGAGTCAACAAGCCATCAGAAGACTTTTGCCATAAATGACTTACAATAGAAGCATACAAGAAGACTTACAACCATCACGTCAATCTAATTTCTGGCAACCTTTGTGAGAAAATGTAGATGATATAATAAGCCCCATGAACAAAAAATTAAGAAAAAACCAGAAAAGCTAAAGATAAAAAGAAGAATCGATGCAGATGAAAAAGTTAGAAGAATTAAAAGGACAAAATCTAAACTTAAACTAGACACTATGACTTAAGACAACATTCATCTAAAAAGATAATTTGAAACATTTACTTATAGATTTTTTGATGAAAAAAGACACACAAGAAAGGGTTACAAGAAGAAAAGAGTTGCTAATGCTGTAGAGAAATCTAAGAAAAAAGAGAGTGAGGGAGATGCACCTCCTCAAGACCAGCCAATTGAGCATACTGCAGCTGCAGCTGATGATTAGCAACTTGCTGCAGCTCATGTGAATGCCCAGTCTGTGGAGATTGAGCTCTCTCAATCAACTGAATCTGAGATAGAAGACTCTCACAGGTACAATGTTTAATTTATATATAAATATATGTTATTTGAGTTTTCAGATGTATAATGTTATTTTTTCTTCTCATAGGTTGTTGTCCTCATAAGGCCTTCAAAGTTGGCACCAAGAAGAAGGTCCCCCTACTAGAAGCATCTATCCCAGTCAATCTATTGCAAGGTGCTATATTAGAAACAACAACAAGGATGACAAACTTTATAAAGTTTGTCCCAACTCTAGGATTCAAGGCTCAAAAAAAAAAAAAAGAACCGAAAACTTTGGATCAATATAGATAGGATTTTATTTTTTTGTAAAAAATTAGGCACTATTTGATTAAAAATGTGTAGTCACAAATTATTATTTTGGTATAACCCTATGAATATATGGAAACATTAGACATTTAATCTTTTTTTGCATTATATTTGGTAGTTTGAATCTTGATAATCAATTAAACTACGACTTCTTATGGTTATTTGTTGTTTTCAGTCTTTACACTCATTCTTTGAAGGTTTAATTATTCTGTTGGTCCCTATAATTTCACGAAATTTTTAATTAGGTCCCTGTACTTTTTCTTTTTAATTAAGTCCTTACACTAATTTTTTTTAATTGAGTCCCTACACTTATTTTTTCTTTTATTTGGGTTCCTGCACCAATTTTTTTATTTTTAGTTGGGTCTCTATAAAATTAAGCCAATTACTGCCAAGATGGACCTAATTGAAAAAAAATTGGTGCAGGGACTCAATTAAAAGGAAAAAAAGTATATGAACCAAATTGAAAATTTTGCAAAACTATAGGGACCAACAGAGTAATTAAATCTTCTTTGAATCAAGCAACATTCATGAATCTAATGCAATTATAGGACAAACACTTTACACATATTTTATTACATAGAACGTTATAACAACTTCAGATTTTTTCATTACATACATAAACTAACTACAAAGTACATTCAAACATTACATAATATTACTACAAAGAATACTACCATTAAAAGCAGAACCAACACTAACAAATGAAGAATTATTTTTTGATTCCAAACATCATCTTTCAACTTTCCTAGTCTTCAGGCAAAGTTCAGCTTTAGTTCATCAATTTGACTAACAGGTTCTGATTTTGCAGCAACTTCATCTTGCCCAATATCTGCCCACACAAATAACTGACATCACCTTTTTTCATTTGCCTGTAACAAGCGAAAAAAAATAAAGATGTTGTAGAAATAGAGAAGAACTACAAACTTAACACAACACTAATAAATTAACTCACATTATAATTGAAATAACCAAAGAAAAGTTCGTTTGAATTTGAATTTGTCCCAGACCATCGTAAAACCAGACGACAACCACAACCACAACCACACTATTTCAGCATCCGCACTGTGCTCCCACGGTTAGTCATCCTCGTCCAATACCCATTAGAAGGTGACCTTATCGAACTGAACATAGTAGTGCTCCCACCTCCTATCATAGTTTCTCAATGTCAACTAACGGCAAATGTTCATATAACATTGATTAAGAGGAAGAAAAAGAAGAGTATGTAGAAGAGGAATGCAATTTAAAAAATTGGAGATGAATTAGGATTTTATAATGGGAAAGGAACTAGATTGAGTCCAATTATAATCTTGCCACATTATCTTACCATCAGGAACCTCTAGTGTGGCAAAGAATAGCCACAAAAAACTCTGTCAGTTGAGTCAGCATCGAAAATAATTTCAAGGACCACTATGGTGCCTGGAGCTAAATGTAGGGGGACTACTATGGTGAAAATAGAATCTCGTTGACCAAATTGGGTAATTGCGTGAAAGGGACCACTATGGGAATTTATTCGAATTTTGATGGACAAAACTACCCAAACCTTCAAAGATAATCCAAAATTCCTAAACTATCTTTCTAATCTAACCTCTTCCATCTTAATTCCCAATGCTCAACCCTAACTTGTTAACACCATCCTAATCCTCAACTTCCAACCCTTTACGACCGCCACCCACCACCGAAAGAAACTATCGATCATCAATAATAAAATTGAACTATCTCTTCAATAATTTTTATCTTCAAAGACAGTATAGTAGTAGCATCCATGAAGAATTATTCTAATAAAAAAACTTGCGAAGACACCAATATGTACCTGCTGTGCTCAGAACTGGAATTCCATTGCAGAAAAATTTGAGTAAACCAACCAGGCTCCTGGCCATTTTCACGCAAGACAACGCGACCCCTAACGAAAAAGATGCTTCACTTTGGCCCTTGTCTATGTACTCCGTCTTCCAACATGGTCCTTTTGTCACTTTCGCCGTGAGAGACTAACAGAACTTGGTGAGGTGGCATGTTAAGCTAATGAGTTGGGGGTTAAGATGGTGATATGGATATTAGTTGCTAACATGGTGCGTTCAAAAGCAAAGGGGTCTATCTATCCTAAGGTGTCCCAAACCAACTCAAGAGGGGAGATCTCAAACCAATTGCAAGAGATTGGCTAGACTTCATTGGGTGTTCCATATTGCCCACTAGCAACCGTTCTGAGGTTACTATCAAGAGAGTAGTGATGATTCATTGCATTATGCTGGGAAAAGAAGTGGAGGTTCATCATCTGATTGCTTGTGAGATTTACACAATTACAAACAAGAATTCCACTAAAGCCAAACTGGCTTACCAAGCTTAATCTCTTTGCTATGTAAAGATGCTGGGGTGAGGATGGGAGTAGATGAATTCATCCCAATTGAACATCTAATCACCAAGAATTCAATGGAAGAACAAATGCAAGATAATTCTATCAAAAAGAGGGCGCAGGAGTTCCTCCCTGAGCTCCCTGAAATTGACTACTGGACCCGCCTAGAAGCATCTGTTGCCAAGCTTCAAGAAGCTGTGGAACAAATTAAGAAAGAATAGCAGAATCAAAACTGCATCCTCTGCAAATTGCTGAAGGAACAAGAGAAGCAGGGGCATGAGCTACAGGAGCTGAAGCGCCAGAAGCTCTCCCTTGAAGGGTCAAATACCCCACAAGTTGAGGGAGCATCCACTTCTCAAGATCAAGGTTGTTGAGCCCTAACTCTGTGATAACCTCTATCATTAGGAGTCTATTTTAGAGTCATTTAAATTTTTGTTTTCTATTACTATTAGTCTTATCTTATGTTTATCTTTGAGTCTTGTTCTTAATTCATGATTAATAAAATTTAATGTCTATGCCTTAAAGCTATGAATGTCCTATGAATCCATCACCTCTCATAAATGAAAAATGCTTTAATCACAAAAGAACAAAAAGTGCAGGATTTCGAATTCATCTCTGAAACTAGTTGAATTAGCTTGATGTGGTGACAATACTTTTTGTTTTCTGAATGAATACTTGAACAGTGCATATGTCTTTTGAATTTGTTGATTAAATAATGTTAAAGTTGTTGGCTCTTGAAAGAATGATGGAAAAGGAGAAATGTTATTGAGGATATGAAAAATCATCAAATTGATTCTTGAAAAAAAAGCAGTAAAAAAAAACAAGTTTAAGGTGATCCAAGGAAAAAAAGAGTGTGCTTAAGAGCCCTGGACACCTCTGATTGGGGACTCTAGCAAAGCTGAGTCACAATCTAAAAAGGGTTCACCCAGTTATGTGTCTGTGGCATGTATGTATCCAGTGGTAATACTGGAAGACAGAGTGCTTTGGGCCACAGCCAAGACTCATAAAGTAGCTATGTTCAAGAATCATCACACTTAACTAGGAGAATCAATAACACTATCTGA
>NC_029776.3:19642529-19646993 GCF_000817695.3 Arachis duranensis
GATTCTATTCCAACCTGATTGAGAACCGACAGATGATTAGCCGTGCTGTGACAGAGCGCGTTGAACATTTTCACTGAGAGGATGGGAGGTAGCCATTGACAATGGTGAAACCCTACATACAGCTTGCCATGGAAGGAGCCTTGCGTGCATGAAGAAGAAGACAGTAGAAAAGCAGAGATTCAGAAGATAGAGCATCTCCAAAACCTCAACTTGTTCTCCATTACTGCAAAACAAGTATCTATTTCATGTTCTTCTACTTTTCATAATTAAACCTGAGAATTATTGATATCCTGACTAAGAGTTACAAGATAACCATAGCTTGCTTCAAGCCGACAATCTCCGTGGGATCGACCCTTACTCACGTAAGGTATTACTTGGATGATCCAGTGCACTTGCTGGTTAGTTGTGCGGGATTGCAAAAGTGTGATTGCAATTTCGTGCACCAATATACAACATATGTGAGGACATGTTAAGGGAGATGGGGCATGAAATAAAAAAATTTGCAATACCTTGAAGTATGAGCATCCATAAAAAAGCCTATTATGGTTCAGCTTTGGTGACGACATAAATAGAATTGCGTGAATCCCTCAGTTGTATTTAGGGGCAATAAAATTCTTCTTCTTCTTTGCTCCAGCACTGCCAAGAGAACTACAGAAAAACTCCTACCGTCATCATTCGCTCATTCTCTTCCACTCCGGAGCTCTCTGCTACTGCTCATGTCATTTTAGGGTTCTAGAATTATTACAAAGGGAGAGAGACGACGAAACTAATCTACGAAAGATCATCTAAGGGTGCAAAATGACATCACTTTTGTTTATGTGGATTAGCAAAGATAGACCCCTCTCCTTTTGAATGCACCATGTTGGCAACTAACATCTACATCACCATCTTAATCCTCCAACTCATCAGCTTAACATGCCACCATGTTAGACTCTCAAGGAAAAGTGATAGAAGGTCCACGTTGAAAGACAGAGTACATGGACAAGGACTGAAGTGGAGCATTTCTTTTGTTAGGAGTTGCATTGTCATTTGTAAAAATGGACAGGGGCGGGTTGATAGTTTACTCGAAAAACTTCAAGGAGGATCATGTATGTATTTGTAAATATATTATAATTACAAATCTAATTTCTATCTTCTTATAAATCAAAAGACATTAGAATATTAAATTGAAATAGCTAGTTGGATGGAACATGCAACATCTGATTAATTAATCTATTGTAAATTATAATGAAGAGTTTTATGTGCTTCCTTAATCTTAATGAGGTTAATTGTTTTTATAGAAAAAAAAGTTGTAAATTAAGAAGGTTCAATAAGCTAAATCCAAGAATCAATAGAAGGCTATTAACAAAAAAGAAGAAGATTGGTCACTAGCGGACACACTACATTTACAATAATAAATGAGTCCTCATAGCGAGACTGTTCTCAGAAAGAACAAATAGCGCCGTCAAGAATTACTAGCATATCTGATGAGAGGGCTTTTGCGTGGTCTAGAAAATTGCGGATAAATCCTCGTTGCAAGTATAGTTTCTAAACCTTCAAAAGTCCTGTCATACAAACGTTTTGGGTGTCACAAGTAACAAACCCCTTTAGAAATTGTTAACCGAGTATTCAAACCTCGGGTCGTCTTCTCAAGGAACTGCGAGGAAGTATGTTCTTATTATTGGCTATAAAGGTTGTGAATTCGGGGTTTAGAAGGTGAGAAGCAAGTGATTTAAATGACAAGTAAAGTAAATGGCAATTAAAAATAAATAAATAACTGTAAAAGAACTTTTGGCAAGATAAGGGAATTTAGAGGTCTAACTTAGTTATCTCTCTCAACTATAATAAAAGTTGAATCTAAACTCCACTTGGTCAACCTTTACCAGGGCAAGGAAAGTCAAGGGACTAATTAAATTGACCTATGAATCCTAATTATTTCCTAAGAAAAGGTTGGGATTATTTAGATGCAGCTCAATTAGCAAGATAACGATTATTAATTACGTTGAGTTCAATAACTGTTGAGTTACTAAATTCTTAATCAGAACCAAAAGGGGAAAAAGTAAAATTGCTGGAATAATAAAAATGTCCTTAGATGGGAAGCAATGGCAACTTAATTCAAAGAGAATAATTATAAACTGAAAATACCTCAATTATCATTAAATAAAAATGTCATCAACAGCCAATTGGGCAACATCAATCGAACATAATAAAGGCTTCAGAGTAATCAAAATATAAAAGAGAAATTAAATAGTAAAAAGGAATATTAAACCTGGATCGAGAGTCACTCTAGAAAGAGAAGTCCTAAATCCTAAGAGAGAGAGAGAGAGAGAGAGAGAGAGAGAGAGAGAGAACCTCTCTCTCCAAAACTACGTTAAAACATGAAAAGTAAATTATGAGAGGCCTCCTTATGAATGGATGCATTCCCCCACTTTATAGCCTCTAATCCGTGTTCTCTGGGCTGAAAACTGGGTCAGAAACAGCCCAGAAATCACTTCCAGCGCTTTCTGGTCCGTACAGGTCGCGGAAAAGTGACACGGCCGCGTCGTCCACGTGACCGCGCGGATTGGGTGTTGGCCAGGTCACGCGTCCGCGTGACCCACGCGTTCGCGTCGCCTGGCGTCAGAGCAACTATGGCAAATTATATATCAAATCGAAGCCCCGGATGTTAGCTTTCCAACGCAACTGGAACCGTCTCATTTGGACCTCTGTAGCTAAAGTTATAGCCGTTTGAGTGTGAAGAGGTCAGGCTGGACAGCTTAGCAGTTTCTCCAGCTTCTTGCATTCCTTTCACTTTTGCATGCTTCCTTTCCATCCTCTGAGCCATTCCTACCTTATAATATCTGAAAACACTTAACACACATATCAAGGCATCTAATGGTGATAAGAGATGATTAATAATAAGCAAATATAAGTCCAAAGAAGCATATTTTCAATCAAAGCACATAATCAGGAAGGAAATATAAAACCATGCAAATAGTATGAATAAGTAGGTAAAGAGTAGATAAAAATCACTCAATTGAGCACAAGATAAACCATAAAATAGTGGTTTATCAACCTCCCCACACTTAAACATTAGCATGTCCTCATGCTAAGCTCAAAAGAAGCTATAAAGATGAAGAGGAAAGGTGAAATGTTATGAAATGCAACCTATGTATATGAATGCAACTACATGCAAAATGTTTCTACCAACTTGGTTTAAAAGTAAATAAATTCTCCAAGAATAAATATAAACCAAATTCCACTAATTCAAATTACACAATAAAAGATAAGTAAACTTGTAAGAAGATAGCTCATGAAAGCAGGGAACATAGAATCAAGCATTGAACCCTCACAGGAAATGTATATGCACTTCTAATCTCTCAAGTGTCTAGGGTTAATCACTCTACTCTTCCCTAGTCATGCTTTCTAACACTTTGTTCTTTATCTAACCAATCAACAATATTTAATGCATCAATGCAAACATCATGAGGTCTTTTCGAGGTTGTAATGGGGCTAAGGTAAGGGTAAGGGTATATATATGGCTAAGTGAGCTTTATAAAGTGAATCCTTGATTAGTCTAAGATCTCACCTAGCATACATACACTCTATATAACTTTAAAATCATACCTAGCTACCCATAATTTTTCCCACTTTTGTATTACATGCTCATGTTTCACTTTTTATTTTTATCCCATGTGCATTGTTTTCATTGGGGAATTTCTTTTTGTATCCCCTTTTATTCAGATGCTGAAATTTTTTTTTGATGCACATGGTAATTGAATCACTTTGATTTTCTTATGAGCATGTGGTGGACGAAATTGTGATTGCCCTCTTTGTATTTGCATGAGATTTATTTAATGGCTCTTTGGCATATGTGATCACAACTACGTTCAACTTAACCAGCAAGTGTACTGGGTCATCCAAGTAATACCTTACGTGAGTAAGGGTCGATCCCACAGAGATTGTTGGTATGAAGCAAGCTATGGTCACATTGTAAATCTCAGTTAGGCAGATTAAATGTTTATGGATTTCGAAAATAATTTTGAAAAAGAAAATAAAATAGGATAGGAATACTTATGTAAATTAATGGTGGGGATTTCAGATAGGCGTGTGGAGATGCTAGAATCCTCTCGAATCTCTGTTTTCCTATTGCTTTCATCCAATTCTTCTTACTCCTTTCCATAGCAAGCTGTATGTAGGGCATCACCGTCATCAATGGCTACTTTTCATCCTCTCGGGAAAATGGTCCTATGCGCTGTCACTGCATGGCTAATCGTCTGGAGGCATCACCCTTGACAATGGCTACATCCCATCCTCTCAGTGAAAATGGTCCAAATGCTCTATCACAGCACGGATAATCATCTGTCGGTTCTCAATCAGTTTGGAATAGAATCCCTTGATTCTTTTGCGTCTGTCACTAACGCCCAGCCTTCAAGAGTTTGAAGCTCGTCACAGTCATTCAATACTGGAATCTTACTCGGAATACCACAGACAAGGTTAGACTTT
>NC_029776.3:19647160-19648451 GCF_000817695.3 Arachis duranensis
GTAGAACGGAAGTGGTTGTCAGTCACGTGCGTTCATAGGTGAGAATGATGATGAGTGTCACGGATCATCACATTCATCAAAGTGTTGTGCAACGTATATCTTGGAATAAGAATAAAATAGAATTGAATAGAAAATAATAGTAATTGTATTGAAACTTGAGGTACAGCAGAGCTCCACACCCTTAATCTATGGTGTGTAGAAACTCCACCGTTGAAAATACATAAGTGAAAGGTTCAGGCATGGCCGAGTGGCCAGCCCCCTAAAACGTGATCAATAGCCTCCTAAGATAAAGAATAAAACAAAACTGAGACCAAAGATGTCTAATACAATAGTAAATTATCCTATTTATACTAGACTAGCTACTAGGGTTTACATGAGTAAGTATTTGATGCATAAATTCACTTCCGGGGCCCACTTGGTGTATGTTTGGGCTAAGCTTGATCTATCCACGAGCTGAGGCTTTTATTGGAGTTGAACGCCAAGTTATGACGTGTTTTGGGCGTTCAACTCCGGGTCGTGACGTGTTTCTGGCGTTTAACTCCAGACAGCAGCATGTACTTGGTGTTGAGCGCCACTTTACGTCATCAATTCCCGAATAAAGTATGGACTATTATATATTGCTGGAAAGATCTAGATGTCTACTTTCTAACGCCGTTAAGAGTGCACCATTTGGAGTTCTGTAGCTCCAGAAAATTCATTTTGAGTGCAGGGAGGTCAGATTCCAACAGCATTAGCAGTCCTTTTGTCAGCCTTTTTCAGAGTTTTGCTCAAGTCCCTCAATTTCAGCCAGAAACTACCTGAAATCACAGAAAACACACAAACTTATAGTAAAGTCCAGAAATGTGAATTTAACATAAAAATTAATGAAAACATCCCTAAAAGTAGCTTGAACTTACTAAAAACTACCTATAAATAATGCCAAAAAGCGTATAAATTATCCGCTCATCACAACACCAAACTTAAATTGTTGCTTGTCCCCAAGCAACTGAAAATAAATAGGATAAAAAGAAGAGAATATACTATAAATTCCAGAATATCAATGAATGTTAATTATAATTAGATGAGCGGGACTTGTAGCTTTTTGCTTCTGAACAATTTTTGGCATCTCACTTTTTCCTTTGAAGTTTAGAATGATTGGCTTCTCTAGGAACTTAGAATTTCGGATAGTGTTATTGACTTTCCTAGTTAAGTATGTTGATTCTTGAACACAGCTACTTATGAGTCTTGGCCGTGGCCCTAAGCATTTTGTTTTCCAGTATTACCACCGGATACATAAATGCCACAGACACAT
>NC_029776.3:19649011-19650420 GCF_000817695.3 Arachis duranensis
GACCAACAATGTCCTTAAGCTCTTCTATGTCCCTTCCTTGCCTTTGTTGCTCCTCCCTCATTGCTCTTTGATCTTCTCTTATTTCATGGAGAATGATGGAGTGCTCATGATGTTCCACCCTTAATTGTTCCACATTGTGGCTCAAATCTTCTAAGGAAGTGTTGAGTTGTTCCCAATAGTTGTTGGGAGGAAAGTGCATCCCTTGAGGCATCTCAGGGATTTCTTGATGATGAGCTTCCTCATGTATCTCTTGAGATCCGTGGGGGATCTCTCTTGCTTGCTCCATCCTCTTCTTGGTGATGGGCTTATCCTCTTCAATGGGGATGTCTCCTTCTATGATAACTCCAGCTGAGTAACATAGATGGCAAATAAGGTGAGGAAAAGCTAGCCTAGCCATGGTGGAGGGCTTTTCAGCTATTTTGTAGATTTCATTGGAGATGACTTCATGAACTTCTACTTCCTCTCCAATCATGATGCTATGAATCATGATGGCCCGATCCACAATAACTTCAAATCGGTTGCTAGTGGGAATGATGGAGCGTTGAATGAACTCCAACCATCCTCTAGCTATAGGCTTGAGGTCCAGTCTTCTTAGTTGAACTGGCTTGCCTTTGGAGTCTCTTTTCCATTGAGCTCCTTCCACACATATGTCCATTAGGACTCGGTCCAACCTTTGATTAAAGTTGACCCTTCTAGTGTAGGGGCGTACATCTCCTTGCATCATGGGCAAGTGGAACGCCAACCTCACATTTTTCGGACTAAAATCTAAGTATTTCCCCCGAACCATTGTGAGATAATTCTTTGGACTTGGGTTCATACTTTGATCATGGTTCCTAGTGATCCATGCATTGGCATAGAACTCTTGAACCATTAATATTCCGACTTGTTGCATGGGGTTGGTTATGACTTCCCAACCTCTTCTTCGGATTTCATGTCGGATCTCCGGATACTCATTTTTCTTGAGCTTGAAAGGGATCTCAGGGATCACCTTCTTCTTTGCCACAACATCATAGAAGTGGTCTTGATGGCTTTTGGAGATGAATCTTTCTATCTCCCATGACTCGGAGGTGGAAGCTTTTGTCTTCCCTTTTTCTTTTCTAGAGGATTCTCCGGCCTTAGGTGCCATTGATGGTAATGGAAAACAAAAAAGATTATGCTTTGACCACACCAAACTTAAAATATTGCTTGCTCTCGAGCAATAGAAGAAAGAAGAGAAGAAGAAGAAGAAGAAAATATGGAGGAGAAGGGGGAGTGTAGGTTTCGGCCAAGGTATAGAAGAGGGGGTTTGTGTTGTGTGAAAATGAAGTAGAATGGAAGGGTATATATAGGAAAATGGGAGAGGGTAGGTTCGGCCATTTTAGGGTGGGTTTGGGTGGGAAAGTGTTTTTGAATTTTGAAGGTAGGTGGGA
>NC_029776.3:19650549-19650964 GCF_000817695.3 Arachis duranensis
CACAGATCTTGAGGTGATCCTGTGGGGTCCACAGATCCTGAGATGATCCTGTAGGGTCCACAGATCCTGAGGTGTCAAGGAATTACATCCCTGCACCAAATAGGCATGTAAAATGCCTTTGCATACCATTCTGGCGTTTAAACGCTGAGATGATGCACGTTCTGGGCATTCAACGCCCATGTGAAGCATGTTCTGGGCGTTCAACGCCCATGTGTAGCATGTTTCTGGCGTTGAACGCCAGTTTCATGCTTGTTACTGGCGTTCAGCGCAAGCTTTTCTCAAGGCACATTCCTGGCGTTCAGCGCCAGATTCATGCTCTGTTCTGGCGTTGAACGCCAGCCAGATGCTCCTTACTGGTGTTGAACGCCAGTCTGCCTTTCCTCCAGGGTGTGATTTTTCTTCTGCTGTTTTTGAT
>NC_029776.3:19651228-19654278 GCF_000817695.3 Arachis duranensis
TGCTGTGGCTAGGAAAGGTCTTCCAAGGATGATGCATTCATTCTCTTCTTTCCTAGTGTCTAAGATTATGAAATCAACGGGGATGTAAAGGCCTTCAACCTTTACTAGCACGTCCTCTACTATTCCATAAGCTTGTCTCAATGACTTGTCTGCCAGTTGTAATGAGAACAATGCAGGTTATACCTCAATGATCCCCAGCTTCTCCATTACAGAGAGTGGCATAAGATTTATCCCTGACCCCAGATCACATAGAGATTTTTCAAAGGTCAATGTGCCTATGGTACAAGGTATTAAGAATTTGCTAGGATCTTGTTTCTTTTGAGGTAAAATTTGCTGAATCCAGGTATCTAGTTCACTAATGAGCAAGGGAGGTTCACTTTCCCAAGTCTCATTACCAAACAACTTGGCATTCAGCTTCATGATAGCTCCTAAACATTGAGCAACTTGCTCTCCAGTCACATCTTCATCCTTTTCAGAGGAAGAATAGTCTTCAGAGCTCATAAATGGCAGGAGGAGATTTAATGGAATCTCTATGGTCTCTATTTGAGCCTCAGATTCCTTTGGATCCTTAATAGGAAACTCCTTCTTGCTTGAGGGACGTCCCAGGAGGTCTTCCTCACTAGGATTTTCGTCCTTCTCCTCCCTTGTGCATTCGGCCATATTGATCACATCAATGGCTTTGCACTCTCCTTTTGAATTCTCTTCTGTATTGCTTGGGAGAATACTGGGAGGAGTTTCATTGACTTTCTTACTCAGCTGGCCCACTTGTGCCTCCAGATTTCTGATGGAGGATCTTGTTTCACTCATGAAACTGAAAGTGGCTTTTGACAGATCAGAGAATAGATTAGCTAAATTAGAAGTGTTTTGGTCAGAATTCTCTGTCTGTTGCTGAGAAGATGATGGAAAAGGCTTGCTATTGCTCAGCTTATTGCGTCCACCATTATTAAAGCCTTGTTGAGGCTTTTGTTTATCCTTCCATGATTTGGATGATTTCTCCATGATGAATTATAGGTGTTTCCATAAGGTTCACCCATGTAATTAATCTCTGCCATTGCAGGGTTCTCAGGATCATAAGCTTCTTCAGAAGCTGCCTCTTTAGTACTGTTGGATGCATTTTGCCATCCATTCAGACTTTGAGAGATCATGTCGACTTGCTGAATCAACACTTTGTTCTGAGCCAACATGGCATTCAGAGCATCAATTTCAAGAACTCCCTTCCTCTGAGGCGTCCCATTATTCACGGAATTCCTCTCAGAAGTGTACATGAATTGGTTATTTGCAACCATGTCAATTAGTTCTTGATCTTCTGCAGGCGTTTTTTTTAGGTGAATGGATCCACCTGCAGAATGGTCCAATGACATTTTTGAAAATTCAGATAGACCATAATAGAATATATCTAATTTGGTCCATTCTGAAAACATGTCAGATGGACACCTTTTGGTCTACTGCTTGTATCTTTCCCAAGCTTCATAGAGGAATTCACCATCTTTTTGTTTGAAGGTCTGAACATCCACTCTCACCTTGCTCAGCTTTTGAGGAGGAAAGAATTTATCCAAGAAAGCCGTGACCAGCTTCTCCCAGGAGTCCAGGCTATCCTTAGGTTGTGAATCCAACCATATTCTAACTCTGTCTCTTACAGCAAAAGGGAAAAGCATGAGCCTGTAGACTTCAGGATCTACTCCATTCGTCTTAACAGTCTCACAGATCTGCAAGAATTCAGTTAAAAACTGATAAGGATCCTCAGATGGAAGTCCATAAAACTTGCAGTTTTGTTGCATTAAGGCAACTAGCTGAGGTTTCAGCTCAAAATTGTTTGCTCCAATGGCAGGAATGGAGATGCTTCTTCCATCAAATTTGGATGTGGTTTTGGTAAAGTCACCAAGCATCCTTCTTGCATTATCATTATTGGGTTCGGCTGCCATCTCCTTCTCTTGTTCGAAAATTTCTGAAAGGTTACTTCTAGATTGTTGTAATTTAGCTTCTCTTAGTTTCCTCTTCAAAGTCCTTTCAGGTTCAGGATCAGCTTCAACAAGAGTGCTTTTGTCCTTGTTCCTGCTCATATGAAAGAGAAGAAAACAAGGAAAGAAGAGGAATCCTCTATGTCACAGTATAGAGATTCCTTTATGTTAGTAGAAGAAGAAAGGTGAGAAGAGTGAAGAAGAATGGGTTCGGATTTTTATGGAAAGAAGAAAGTAGAAGAGGGGATTCGGATATTAGGTGAATAGAGGTGAAGAGAAGTGTTAGTAATTAAATAATTAAATAGAAAAGGAGAGAAGAGAGAGAAAATTCAAAAATAATTTAAAAAAAGGTTAGTAATTTTTGAAAATTAGAGATAAGATAAGATTAAAATTAAAATTTAAAACAAAAAGAGTTTTTGAAAAAGAGATGAGATATTTTCGAAAATTAGAGAGGGAAAATTGGTTAGGTGGTTTTGAAAAAGATAAGAAACAAACACAAAGTCAAAGAGTTAGTTGAAAAAGATATTAAAATCAAATTTGAAAAGATAAGAAGATAAGTTAGATAAGTTATTTTAAAATCAAATTTTTTTAAAAAGATAAAATTTTTGAAAAAGATATGATAAAAAGATAAGATAAGAAGATGTGATAAAAAAAGATAGAAAAAAGATTTTAATTTTTAATTTTAAAATTACTTACTTCACTAACAAGAAACTACAAGATAAGATTCTAGAACTTAAAGATTGAACCTTTCTTAGCAAGAAAGTAACAAACTTCAAATTTTTGAATCAATCACATTAATTATTAGTGAGTTTTCGAAAATTTGATATAAAGATAAGAAAAAAGATTTTGAAATTATTTTGAAAAAGATTTTTTAAAATTTTTGAAAAATAGAAAAAAGTGAAAAAGATATGATTTTTGAAAAAGATTTTGAAAAGATAAGATTTTTAAAATTGAAAATTTGACTTGACTTGTAAGAAACAACTAATTTTAAAAATTTTTGACCAAGTCAACCCAAAATTTCGAAAATTATGAGAGGAATAAGGAAAAGATATTTTTTGATCTTTGAAATTTTAAAGATGAGAGAGAAAAACA
>NC_029776.3:19654529-19675871 GCF_000817695.3 Arachis duranensis
AAAAATGCATATGAAAAACAACAAACAACACAAAACAAGAAATCATCAAGATCAAACAAGAAGACTTGTCAAGAACAACTTGAAGATCATGAAGAACACTATGAATGCATGGAATTTTCGAAAAATGCAAGTAAAATTTTTAAGACATGCAATTGACACCAAACTTAAAAATTGACTCAAGACTCAAACAAGAAACACAAAATATTTTTGAATTTTATGATTTTATTAATTTTTTGGATTTTTAATAATTTTTTTCGAAAAAAATTTTGGAAAAACGAAAAAGAAAAATTTTGAAAAAGTTTTTGAAAAGAAACTTACCTAATCTGAGCAACAAGATGAACCGTCAGTTGTCCATACTCGAACAATCTCCGGCAACGGCGCCAAAAACTTGGTGGACGAAATTGTGATTGCCCTCTTTGTATTTGCATGAGATTTATTTAATGGCTCTTTGGCATATGTGATCACAACGACGTTCAACTTAACCAGCAAGTGTACTGGGTCATCCAAGTAATACCTTACGTGAGTAAGGGTCGATCCCACAGAGATTGTTGGTATGAAGCAAGCTATGGTCACCTTGTAAATCTCAGTTAGGCAGATTAAATGTTTATGGATTTCGAAAATAATTTTGAAAAAGAAAATAAAATAGGATAGAAATACTTATGTAAATTAATGGTGGGGATTTCAGATAGGCGTGTGGAGATGCTAGAATCCTCTCGTATCTCTGTTTTCCTGTTGCTTTCATCCAATTCTTCTTAATCCTTTCCATGGCAAGCTGTATGTAGGGCATCACCGTCATCAATGACTACTTTTCATCCTCTCGGGAAAATGGTCCTATGCGCTGTCACTGCATGGCTAATCGTTTGGAGGCATCACCCTTGACAATGGCTACATCCCATCCTCTCAGTGAAAATGGTCCAAATGCTCTGTCATAGCACGGCTAATCACCTGTCGGTTCTACAGCACGGCTAATCATCTGTTGGTTCTCAATCAGGTTGGAATAGAATCCCTTGATTCTTTTGCGTCTGTTACTGACGCCCAGCCTTCAGGAGTTTGAAGCTCGTCACATTCATTCAATACCGGAATCCTACTCGGAATACCACGGACAAGGTTAGACTTTCCGAATTCCCGGGATCCTACTCGGAATACCACAGACAAGGTTATACTTTCCGGATCCCCATGAATTCTGCCATCTATCTAGCTTATACCATGAAGATTCTGTTGGGGAATCTAAGAGATATGCGCCCGGCCTAAGGTAGAACGGAAGTGGTTATCAGTCACGCGCGTTCATAGGTGAGAATGATGATGAGTGTCACGGATCATCACATTCATCAAGTTGAAGTGCAACGTATATCTTGGAATAAGAATAAAATAGAATTGAATAGAAAATAATAGTAATTGTATTGAAACTTGAGGTACAACAAAGCTCCACACCCTTAATCTATGGTGTGTAGAAACTCCACCGTTGAAAATACATAAGTGAAAGGTTCAGGCATGGCCGAGTGGCCAGCCCCCTAAAACGTGATCAATAGCCTCCTAAGATGAAGAATAAAACAAAACTGAGACCAAAGATGTCTAATACAATAGTAAAGTATCCTATTTATACTAGACTAGCTACTAGGGTTTACATGAGTAAGTATTTGATGCATTCTGGGGCCCACTTGGTGTATGTTTGGGCTGAGCTTGATCTATCCATGAGTTGAGACTTTTATTGGAGTTGAACGCCAAGTTATGACGTGTTTTGGGCGTTCAACTCCGGGTCGTGACATGTTTCTGGCGGTTAACTCCAGACAGTAGCATGTACTTGGCGTTGAGCGCCACTTTACGTCGTCAATTCCCGAATAAAGTATGGACTATTATATATTGCTGGAAAGCTCTAGATGTCTACTTTCCAACGCCATTGAGAGCGCGCCATTTGGGGTTCTGTAACTCCAGAAAATCTATTTTGAGTGCAGGGAGGTCAGATTCTAACAACATTAGCAGTCTTTTTGTCAGCCTTTTTCAGAGTTTTGCTCAAGTCCCTCAATTTCAGCTAGAAATTACCTGAAATCACAGAAAAACACACAAACTCATAGTAAAGTCCAGAAATGTGAATTTAACATAAAAATTAATGAAAACATCCCTAAAAGTAGCTTGAACTTACTAAAAACTACCTAAAAATAATGCCAAAAAGCGTATAAATTATCCGCTCATCAGCATGCTTTCCAAATTTATTTTTATTTCTTTTTAATCTTCCTAACCCTTTGTTTCTATCACTCATGTTCCCACAAGGTTTCCCACATTTAATTCTATTCATGATTTTCTATCTTAAGCTAACCAAGGATTCAATTTCATGCCGGCAAGGGCATGAGTAGCATAGATCAAGCATCACTTCATAACAAACTATCACATTTGTATTGGCAATTAAATTTAGTTAATAAAATAGTAAGGGAAATTTGTGAAAAACATGCTTTGAATAGTAGGAAGTATAAAAGAGAAGTGCAAAATGCCATATGGTATTAAAGTAAACATGCAAGCAACCCTTTAAAGAAAATAATATATAATTGCCAAATAATTTGCAACAATCCACAAGCATTTAATGAGGAATAATGACTCAAATAAATTTCTAGCACCATGTAAAAAGGAAAGAAGAAGAAAGAAAATATGGATAAAGAATAGAAAAAGAAAAGAAAAGAAAATAACATATAAAATAAGAAGAATGATAGAAAAGGAAGAAGGGAAGAAGAAAATAAAACTTTGTTAATGGAGGTGAGAGAGAGAGAGAGAGTAAAAGGTGAGATAGAAGGAAGAAGGGAGAAGGAAGAAATAAGAAAGGAGAAGAAAAATTAGGATTTGGAGGAGAGAAAGATAAGATATGTGGCAATTTTAGGGTGAGCTGTGCGGCGCATGTGACGCGGCCGCGTAGGGCACGCGTTCGCGTGGATGCGCATTAAGTATGGGCACGCGATCGCGTTAGTCACGCGGTCGCGTGACCCGTGTTGCGCTGCTGGCACGAGTGCGGCCTCGCTCCAGCACAACTCTCTGTTCGATTCATTTTAATTGCCAAAATTGGGTGACCCGATCGCGTGAGTGTGCGTCAGAAAATAATTGACGCGGCCGCATCGGCAACGCGGTCGCGTGACAAGGATTGTGCTTCCAGCACCACTCTCGCACAATATGGCATTGTGCACCCTTTTACGTCGAAAATGCAGGGCACGCGGTCGCGTGGGAGGCCATACTTCCCATTCGACGCGGTTGCGTGGGTCGATATGTGCCATTAGCACGCCTCCAGCCACGCTCCAGCGTGACTCTCTGTTCATTTTTATTTTTCCTTTCTCTCCAAGCGATGTGGACGCGTCGCGTAGCGGAAATTTTTTTTTAATGCATGAACAATGCAGAATGCAGTGATTAATATGAGTGCTATGCATGATTCCAGGTTTACTAAAGTAAAATGAAAAGGAAATAAAAATAAAAACAAATAATGATGAAATAAACTGAAAAAGAAACGACCATACCATGGTGGGTTGTCTCCCACCTAGCACTTTTAGTTAAAGTCCTTAAGTTGGACATTGGAAGAGCTTTCTGCTATGGTGGCTTATGTTTAAATTCGTCCAAAAATCTCCACCAGTGCTTGGAATGCCAATAGCCTCTGGGGTCCCAAACTAGGCATGTGAAGCTTTTGAACAGCTTCAAACAGATTTTTAGGTTCCCGGGGTGATAAATGTCAGAATAAACTCCAGGATTCCAAGCCTTGCTTTTAAATCCGCCTCCGTCTTGATCTACCTGTTTCCATCCAGGCGGTTTAAAGAGTAGAATCTCACCATGGTAACCAAACGTTCTCCGTGATCCATGCAATTGAGCACGATACCAATCCGTGTACTTCGAGGTGAAGCGTGGAACCTTATTGAACCTTGTGCACCAGCTCTGAGTACGAGCCATTTCCCTCTTACTCTTAAAGCCGCAGAGAGCTCTAAGCTGGCCATCTGTTTCAAGTAAACCATATTTAAGTGAATAAGTAAAATTGTAAGTTAAGGATTGTACCCACTTGAAGCTTGTATTAGGTGGTAGTGGCCTTGGGATAGGTGTTTCTGGTGGTTCTGTAAGTTTTACTCCCTTATGCTCTTTTGTGAATTCCTCCACTTCTTTGCAAAGATCTTCAATTGTATCTGTGTCTTGGTCAAAGTCTTCCGTGTCTTCCTCATCACTCAAGTCATAGATTGGAGGTTGAGAGAAATCTACCTCCGCATCATCTTCATATTCAATTGGGGAAGATTCTTCGATCTCAGAGAATTCACTTGCGGACGCAAGTTCATCACTGAGAGAACAGGACTCGTGATCATCATCATCAAGAAAAATTGCTTCTTGGATTACTTCGTCTGATTCTTCGTAAACGACTTGCCTTGGAGATTGTATGGTATTCTCCTTAGCATCAACTGTGGCATCTTGGACAGAGTTTTCCTCAATTCTGGATTCCCAAGGAAGTTCAGCATCGCCTAGATCTTCAACCAACTCTTCTTCTTGAACAATGACAGCTTCTTCCACTTGTTCTAGTACGAATTCATTCTCTGCCTTGTCCACTGGAGTCTCTAGTATTTCTTTCATGCTACGCTCTTCATCGGGTTGTCCACATGGAGCTGTGGTTGATCCTTGTATATTTGAGCGTTTAGTGGCCCATTGGATTAGTGCGTGCTCCAGTTGTTGAATGGTTGTTTGAAATTTAGTTATTGTTTCTTTAAGGCGATCCTCTGCTTCATGGTTTGCTGGACTTAGACACGATACATAAGGAAGTAGTAATGACTGGGAACGATTGGATTGGTATTGGGGAGAGGGGTGAGAGTTCATAGTAGCAAATAAAGATAAAAAGGAAGAACGAAAATAAATAAACAAGCAAAAGAAAAATATTTACAATAACCAATAATAAGGCACACGTTAGCAGTTCCCCGGCAACGGCGCCATTTTGATGAGAGGGCTTTTGCGTGGTCTAGAAAATTGCGGATAAATCCTCGTTGCAAGTATAGTTTCTAAACCTTCAAAAGTCCTATCATACAAACGTTTTGGGTGTCACAAGTAACAAACCCCTTTAGAAATTGTTAACCGAGTATTCAAACCTCGGGTCGTCTTCTCAAGGAACTGCGAGGAAGTATGTTCTTATTATTGGCTATAAAGGTTGTGAATTCGGGGTTTAGAAGGTGAGAAGCAAGTGATTTGAATGACAAGTAAAGTAAATGGCAATTAAAAATAAATAAATAACTGTAAAACAACTTTTGGCAAGATAAGGAAATTTAGAGGTCTAACTTAGTTATCTCTCTCAACTATAATAAAAGTTGAATCTAAACTCCACTTGGTCAATCTTTACCAGGGCAAGGAAAGTCAAGGGACTAATTAAATTGACCTATGAATCCTAATTATTTCCTAAGAAAAGGTTGGGATTATTTAGGTGCAGCTCAATTAGCAAGATAACGATTATTAATTACGTTGAGTTCAATAACTGTTGAGTTACTAAATTCTTAATCAGAATCAAAAGGGGAAAAAGTAAAATTGCTGGAATAATAAAAATGTCCTTAGATGGGAAGCAATGGCAACTTAATTCAAAGAGAATAATTATAAACTGAAAATACCTCAATTATCATTAAATAAAAATGTCATCAACAGCCAATTGGGCAACATCAATCGAACATAATAAAGGCTTCAGAGTAATCAAAATATAAAAGAGAAATTAAATAGTAAAAAGGAATATTAAACCTAGATCGAGAGTCACTCTAGAAAGAGAAGTCCTAAATCCTAAGAGAGAGAGAGAGAGGAGAGAACCTCTCTCTCCAAAACTACGTTTAAAACATGAAAAGTAAATTATGAGAGGCCTCCTTATGAATGGATGCATTCCCCTACTTTATAGCCTCTAATCTATGTTCTCTGGGCCGAAAACTGGGTCAGAAACAGCCTAGAAATCACTTCCAGCGCTTTCTGGTCCGTACAGGTCGCGGAAAAGTGACGCGGCCGCGTCGTCCACGTGACCGCGCGGATTGGGTGTTGGCCAGGTCACGCGTCCGCGTGACCCACGCGTTTGCATCGCCTGGAGTCGGGGCAACTATGGCAAATTATATATCAAATCGAAGCCCCAGACGTTAGCTTTCTAACGCAACTAGAACCGCAACGTTTGGACCTCTGTAGCTAGAGTTATAGCCGTTTGAATGCGAAGAGGTCAGGCTGGACAGCTTAACAGTTTCTCCAACTTCTTGCATTCCTTTCACTTTTGCATGCTTCCTTTCCATCCTCTGAGCCATTCCTACCTTATAATATCTGAAAACACTTAACACACATATCAAGGCATCTAATGGTGATAAGAGAGGATTAATAATAAGCAAATATAAGTTCAAAGTAGCATGTTTTCAATCAAAGCACATAATCAGGAAGGAAATATAAAACCATGCAAATAGTATGAATAAGTGGGTAAAGAGTAGATAAAAACCACTCAATTGAGCACAAGATAAACCATAAAATAGTGATTTATCAATATCATAATGGCATGAAAGCAAAGAGAAAATCTAAGTTTTGTGGCAAAAAGAACCTTCAAATACATGATTTTCAATAACAACGACAAGGTCACATGAAGGTGATGGTAAAGAAGAGGCGATAATGGTGGTTGAAGCAGTAGTAATAGCCGCTATAGAAGCTAAGGGATGAGAGTTGGATAAGGAGAAATTTGAGTAGTGATGGTACAAGGTTAGGGTTTGGAATTAGAGGTGAGGTAGGTTAATTATAAGGGATAGTTTAGGAATTTTGAATAATTTTTTAAGGTTTGAATAATTTTGTCTATCAAAATTCATATTTCATAGGTACAAAGTTATTACGATTTTTTGTAGGTAGACTTGTCAACATCCTGAATATTTATGAGTAAAAATGATAGTTTATCACTTAAAGAAATAAAAAACCAATAATTAAGTTCAATTTTTTAATTTTGATATGATCATTACTAATTGTTGCTTTTTCTGTATCTATAATGAAATATTATTGTGTTCAATAGTATATAATATTAATAAAAGTATATGTAAATTTTGATTTTTCTAATCTCTTCTTCCCATCTATTATCTAGTTTGCCCAATGTCCATGGAAGACTAATTAAATAGTTCCATCCATTAACTAAGCCAATATCATTTGAATAATCCTTATTCTCTAAATATATATGATGCATGCTAACGAGCTATAGCTCAAATGGCATAGTCTCCCCATACTCCCCATTATAAGGCTGATAGCTGCTACAAGGTTAAGTAAAGTGTAAACTACATACAGCAGAAGAGCTTTATTTTATTTCACGAGCAGTAGCATAAAAACACACATATTATGGAGTCTAGAGGGCTGAAATGAAGTTAACCCCTGTTTCAGCCAACCAAAGATCACCTTGCGTGAGTTGCGAAACTGTGAACTTGCTAGCTTCTGCGGCACTCGTGATAACATGGTGTACCATATCCCTTATACATCGGAAAAAACCGGCATATACCTCGGTCATATCAAAATCAAACTATTCAACGTAACAAAACTCTATCCCACTAAACATCTCCCACGAAACATGACGGATCATTCAGGGACTCCTCAGGCCAACCCAACTAATGCCGAACTCTTGGTTGCTAACGCCGCTCTACAGGTGGAAAACCAACGAATGGCCGAACTGTTAGCAACAATGCAGAACAATGGCAAGGAAAAGAACGACAAGAAGGCCAATGCTGACCTCCATGAGGAACGACAGTCAGAATCAAATGTGAAGACAAGGAAAACACCTCCCAAAACAGAAAGATGATGGACCGACCCATTCTCAGAAGAAATAATGAATTTTAAAATGCCTAAAAATTTTACACTTCCAATGACTTTAACGTCGTACAAGGGGATTAGAGACCCTAAAATTCATGTCACAAAATTCGAATCTATGATGTTTCTTAATAGTGACTCTGATCCCATCTTGTGCCGATCTTTTCCAACCTTTCTAGATGGAGACCCTTTATTATGGTTCTCTAACCTATCTGCAAGTTCAATATCAAGCTTTGACAATTCGCAAAGTTGTTCATAAACCACTTTGCAGTATCCGAAATCTATGTGCAAGATTCAGACTATCTCAGTACAATCAAACAAGTACAACATAAGAGCTTGAAGGATTACATGACGCGCTTCACAAAAGCGGCCATGGAAATCCCATACCTTAATCCAGAAGTACAACTCCACGCGATAAAAAGTGGCATCTGACCTGGGAATTTCAGGAAGCAATAGCAGTTGCAAAGCCGAAGACATTGGAGGAATTCAGAGACAAGGCCATCGGGAAAATTGAAATTGAAGAATTACGTGAAGCTCAGAGAAACGAAAGACCCTTATCTCGAAAGGAAGAGGAAAAACCTCCCAGATCTCACAGCAAGGACCCCAAAAAACCTTTCAAATTAACACCAAAGTTTGACTCATACACCAAATTCAATACCAAAAGAGAAAACATCATCATGGAAATATTGCACAACAAACTAATAAAATCACCGAGCAAAGAAGGCACATATCAGGACCAAAAGTATGTAGATAGAAGCAAGCATTGTGCATTTCACCCGAAGTATGTCCATACCACTGATGAATGCGTAATGGTCAAAGACTTGTTGGAAAGATTAGCAAGACAAGGTCTACTGGATAAATATGTCACTTCCAGGAGCCAAAAGGAATCAAGAGATACTGGCAAACCGAGCTATAGCTCCGACCACAAAGAAAAAGGAACCTGGTATGGACCAGTCAAAACTCCTGCATCTAAATGAGTGATAAACTACATTTCAGGTGGCTTTGCAAGAGGAGGAGCAACCAGTACAGCTAGGAAGAGAAGTTACAGAGCTATGATGATAATGGAAGGGTCTCAGAAAAGGACCCAAACTTTGGCTCCAACAACCCAAATCACTTTTGGCGCATTTGACTTCAAGTCACAATGCCCAAACTTGGACGATACAGTGGTAATCTCAATACACATGGAAGAACTAACTGTAAAAAAAGGTTCTACACGACCCGAGGAGTAGCGCCGACGTCTTATTCTACTCCACCTTCAAGAGGATGCAGCTTAGCGACAAAGCACTACAACCATCACTCGGGGAATTGGTAGGATTCTCCGGAGAAAGAGTCCTTGTATCAGGTTATGTATGGCTGAGAACAACGCTACGGGAGTCTCCGAACTCAAAAACCCTAGATATTCAATTTTTAGTAGTCGACTGTGCAAGTCCCTATAATGTTATTTTGGGGCGTCCATCCCTTAACTCCTTTGGAGCCATCATTTCTACAGTTCACTTTTGTGTTAAGTTTCCTATGCAGGATAATATAATAACAATAGTCCATGCAGACCACAAGGAAGCTAGACAATACTACAACATGGGTTTGAAAGTCAACCCAAAGGAAATTATCACAAGAGTCCATTCTGTTTACAACTCGAAAAGCTTTCTAACCTTGGCCGAGCTAGATCCAAGGAACAGTAACAGTCATCCTGCCCTAACGGATGACCTAGAGAAGGTACAACTTAGGAAAACAGACCAGTTTACTAACATCGGCTCTGTTTTCTCTACAGGAACAAAACAAAAGCTTATTGACACATTAAAGTCCAACTCCAACCTGTTTGCATGGATATCTGCCGACATGCTAGGGATCGATCCAAACTTTATATGCCACAAGCTAGTAGTCATCCATAACGCCCGACTTATAAGACAAAAGAAACGAAATATGGGCACAGAAAGAAGAAATGCAGCAACTACAGAAACACAAAAATTACTTGATTCATGTTTCATCTGAGAAATTCACTTTTCATCATGGTTAGCGAATGTGGTAATGGTTAAGAAGAGCTCAGAAAAAGGGCGCATGTGTGTGGACTTTACATATGTGAACAAAGCTTGCCCGAAGGAACATTGATAGACTGGTGGACGACACTTCAGGATATCAAGTGCTAAGTTTCTTAGACGCCTATTCTAGTTACAATCAAATACAAAGGCAACCTGATGACGAAGATAAAATAGCATTTGTAACCGACCAAGATAATTTTTGCTATAAAGTCATGTCGTTCGCACTAAAAAATGCAGGAGTAACCTACCAGAGACTAAAGAACAAGGTCTTCAAGGATCAAATTTGCCGAAACATTGAAATATACATCGACGACATGGTGGTCAAGTCGAGCTTCGAGCAACAACATGAAGTCGATCTTAATGTGATTTTTCAGCAACTCCGAAAGTATAATATGAGACTAAACCCAGAGAAATGCGCATTTGGAGTACATAGAGGTAAATTCCTTGGATTTCTACTGACAAACAAGGGGATAGAAGCTAATTCTGATAAGTGTCAGTCCGTGATAAACATGCAATCACCTCGATAAATTAAAGAAGTGTAGTAACTCACAGGTTGTCTAGCAGCCCTGTCCCGATTCTTGCCTGCAGTAGCTGCCAAGTCATACCACTTCTTCAACACTTTGAGAAAGGCCGAAAGGTTCCTTTGGACAGACGAATGTGAAAAAGCCTTCGTCGAATTCAAAAACCTTCTCGGCTCACCACCTATCCTCAAGAATCCACAACAAGGTAAACCCCTTTCCGTATTTCTTTCAATTTCAACTAACACGGTCAGCTCCGTGCTTGTAACAGAAACAAGGAAAAAGCAACACCCAGTATACTTTGTGAGCAACGTATTACAAAACGCTGAAACAAGGTACTCGACAATAGAAAAATTAGCATTTGGCTTAGTTACCACAGCTCGGTGTCTACGACACTACTTTCAGACACATCAAATAATAGTTCGGACTGGCCAATCCCTACACCAAATACTACCAAAACCAAACTGAGCGGGACGACTTACAAAATGGGCAATAGAGCTCTCTGAATTCAACATCTCCTACCAATCACGAAGATCTCCTAAAATACAAGCACTTGCCAACTTCATATTAGAGTTTACCGACCTTGAAGAACCAGTCAAGACATGGGAGTTATATTTAGATGGTGCATCAAATTAAAGCAGATGTGGAGCGGGAATCCTACTAAAGGATGACACTGGAGGCCAAGCCAAACATTCAATCAAATTCTTATTTCAAGCAACCGATAACCAAGCCGAATATAAAGCACTCTTGGCAGGCCTCCGGTTAGCAAAAAAAATAGAAGTAAAAAATCTAATGGTATATTGTGATTCCCTCCTCGTAGTACAACAGGTAGTTGGTCATTTTCAGGTACGAGATCAACTCTTAGAAAAGTATTTAACTTTGGCAAATTATTCTTCAGAGAGCAAGGAGTATGTTGTCTCGGTACCAACCGAAGAATAATTTAACCTCACACGAACTATAAATCAAGTTGAGGACCGACAATATAAGGCAGACCATAAAACATCAACTCATTGACTATATACTCATTTTTTAAGTACTTCTTCACTGATTTAAGTGTTAGAATCCTTTTTGCAAGTACTATGCTCGGGTTCAAGTTCGCAAGGGTGTTACGCTTCCGAGCTGAAACGTTGTAGTGACAGAAAGAGCAGAACCGAGCTATACCTCAGAAAAGAGTATCCTTGTCAGAACACATGGTAACCTGCCCAATGGACCCTTTTGCTGGTACCAGCACCCGGCCCATTGTTCATGTACTCTCCGTAATACAGTGTTTCTACTTTCTAGAAAGTCCTTACTCTCAGCGTTCCATTCAGCCCATCCAGCTGGATCGATGTGATTGTCTAGGAAGGATTCCATCACCACTGTTCTTGAATACTTCTTCCAGGGACGACCCAGAAAGTCTTGACCACAGGCTTCAGATCGGAGCTTGGTGTCACCTTACATTGCTTAATTGAAGTGCCTGTATTCTGGTTAGGGTCCACTCTTCTTTGGGCCGTAACGATGTTCTTCTGCTTGGTAAGGGGCTTTCGGGTCACTAGCTTGCACTTTTGTAACACAACTTATATATTCGAAAGATGAAGTCGATGGTGCCGGTGATGAAGGAGTCACGGTAGAACTACCTGTTGCTGTGAACGTAGAGAGTGTCCTGGTACGCATCAATGCAGCACCGGTTAATCACGGAGGTGTCAGCGCCCACACGGAGTGCCACGACTTGGTGCTTCTCTGGGCCTGCCGTGTTTTGGAACCAAATGTCCTGCCCTATAAATCCATCACCAACAGCCGCTGCAAAAAAAACAACTGTGACTTCAACAAAATGTGCCTTGTGCAGTTGTGCGGTTGTGCCCCTGTTTCTTAGAGAAAAAAAAAATAAAGAGCACTTCTTAAAAAATTAAGAGTAATAAAACAAGTAGTCTTCCTGAATTTTAGTGATGGACTTAAAGCTTCTTACAAAAAATAACTTACAAAATAAGTTTCTAAAAAAAGTTTGGCACTAATTTATAGATATTCGACGGAAAAATGATACCAAGTAAATTTCTAAAAATTTATAACTGTAATCTTACAAAATTTCTATCAAAATCTGTAAATTTAATATTGAGGTATAAATCTATCATAAAATTTTGTTAGGATCTACTTCATTTATTATTACTTTTAAAATATATTTTTGTCTCTCTAAAATATTACACTAAGGAGAAATCAATTTTATTTTAGTTAATCCAAGTCTTAACATTATATGAACACTTAGTGGCGAGAATTGATCAAACAAATGAGAATAGAAAAAGGAACTTTTACCAATGGTGGCAGTTTGGAAGGTGGGAGTTCCATCCACATAATTCAAGCTCCCTGTGATTATTGTTTTATCCATACTGTCACCAACAAGCATGACGTTCTTCTTTTTTTTACCGATCTCAACATTCTCTTTGTACGTTCCCTGCTTCTTCACATAGATTACGTACCTTGTTTTACTGTTGTCAGGTGCAGAAGCCACAGCCTCTGCCATCGTCTTGAACTTATTGCCGCTTCCATCCTTGGCCACCACAACATTAGCCTTTATATCAGCAGCCACAGACTCCAAAAGCCTCATATCGTTGCGTGTCACCCATGTCGGAATATCTCCGTTCTGTGGCTCCTCAAGGAGTTGTTGATTTTCGCTGTCTAACGGTGGCAGAAGTGCAGCAAGCACGGCCAGAGAGGTCCTCGACCTAAATATTAAGTCCCGGAGTTGAGGCTCCATAATGGCACGAGCAGAGAAGCCTTCTAAGCCATCCAAGCAAGTGGCATGGTTGGTGAGAACACTGCTCTGCCATGTGTGTGCATCTTGCAGAGAATGAGTAGTGTTCCTTTTAGTGAGAGCCACCACTGATTGAAGAACTCTACCAATGGACAAGTCCATGAGGTCTGCACAGACTTGTAAAGCTGCTTCCTCCTTTGGACTACCGTTGAAGCGGATCTTGATGGCGGATGCCATGTCCATGGCTTCTTGGATGCCTGAGTTGGACTTCGTAAGGAAGGATTGGAGAAGATTGAAGTTGTGGCCTTTTGTGGTGGCCAAAATGGGGTCTTGTTGTGCTATTTCTGAGACATGGGCCAAGCAGGTTGCTCTGTGAATGGCATGTTGATAGAGATCATCATGGTGATGAGGTGATGACGATGAGGAGGAGAGGCTGAAGGAGGAGAAGGAGGTGGTTCTGATGATGAGATATGAAGCAATGAAAACTGTTGAGGCGACAACACCATCAAAGATCAACAACAGTGATTTTTTATTTTGATGATGGTTATGTAGAAGAAGAGGTTTTTGTTGTTGATGTGTAGCCATTATATATATATAATATGTGTGGTGCAAATTGCTAATCTTTGCTTGCTTCGCAGTCCAACTGCCACAGACTACAGAGGCATTCACTACTTTACTTCTTCAAACTGTGATAATAATGTAAACAAACACCAGATTGTTCCAACATTCATTATGTCCACTCTTATGGCTAGAGGACGCGAAGCCAAGAGATTCTTTAATTTAGAATTGCTGTCTTCTTTTCTTTTTTAGGAGACTAGTTGCAGTAGTTATAAGTGGAGAGAAATGATATTTTCAAAACAAAAATGATGTGATAATAACATCTTTATTTCCAAGTACTTTCATGGAACATGGTTGTTCCAATGAGCAAAAGATTCTCATATTAATTTTGTCCTTTAGCAACTTTTTGAAACACTTCAAAATCCTTTTAATTAAACATTAAATGAGATAAATGCACAGCTATAAGAGATTCGTTGTCCTTGGGGTGCTGGCTTTCAGCTGACTTAGTTATTTGTAAAAGTTATCAATAATTTTTCATAAATAGTAACTTTATAATTTTTTAAGATAATAAATAAATAAATTTCAACATAGTAATGATTTAAAGAATATAAATTCTAATATTTAAAACATTTGTATCTATTTATGAGTATCATTTATCATCAATAGTTTTAAAATTTCTATCCGTTATAATATACCACTAATCAATTAAATTTCATACTTATCATCTCAATTGAATTAAAATATAATAGTTAAATATAATTATTATTTATATTAAAATTACTATAATTAATAGCAATTTTAGTTATAAATATTCAGAGTATATAACCTTAGATTTACTTAAACGTATTCAATAACGTTTTTATCACTATTACTCCATTTTATATCTTCTGAATTAAATAAACTGCCTAAAATATCTCTAAACACGTTTAACTTTAACACAACAACGAATAATTACTAGGTATTCATTCCAACATATTATGATTAATAAAATTTATTTATACTTCTATATTATATTTTTTGTATTTTTATTCTCAATCATTTTATCTTCAACTCTTTTTTTATTATTTTCAAACATAAACTAAAAAAAGTATAATTAAAATTCAAAATCACATCATAGAATATCATCTTAGAAAAACATTCACACTAACAAATAAAAATAAATTTATCTGCTTAAAATTGAGTATACTAGCTGATTATATTTATTACATAAAGACTCTAAAAAATATACACAAATCAATATTTAAAAAAATTTTAATTTCACAAGATTTTATTATTGTTATTGTATATTTTTTTTGTACATTTTTTTAAATAATTATATTAAATTACATCCAAATTGTCAAATCGATGTTTTGTACAATATTTTTGACAAATGAGCTTTATAAGTTTAATATTAATTTACATGTTATATAATTAATTTTTGAGAAAAATATCATATTTTAAATTTATATTATATAGTATAGAATAAATGTCCTTTTCGATCTTTAACTTTTTGTTCAATGAACTTTGTGTTTCCTAACAATTAAAGAAATACAAATTGATCCTTATCTATTTTCATATAATCATATTTGTACAATCTAATCTCTGCAACTGATTGCCAGCAAGTTACTTGCTGATGTGTCAAAAAGTATCTGAGTGGATTTCTCTTCTTTTTAACAGGGATAAATCGCCTTCTAAACCTTTGGCAAAACGTTGTTATTCTATAAATAGGGTTATCATGTGGTGGTTGAAAGTTCTTTAGCATTTTGTTTCTCATTTTTTATTGTTTTTATCGTGTGTAGAGTGAAAATGCAATTTTCTTCTGAAGAAGGCTATAGCTACAAAAAGTAGATTCTTCGTCACGAACCGTTGAGGAAAGCAGTGGACCTGGAAACAATTTGTGCTGGAGTCTGACATTGGGTTCCACTAAGAGCATAGAAAAAAGGACAAACCAAGATGAGAAAAGATTCGTAGCACTGATGAATGAATTTTTGATGGTTTAGAATTTCACTAATGAAATCTCGTTGTAAAGTATAGTTTCTAAACCAAACAATAATCCTTTCATACAAAAAGTTATTTGTCACTAGTACAAACCCCTAAAATTTATAAACCGAAGTATTGGACCTCGGGTCGTTCTCCCTAGGAATTACAATAAAGTGTCTTGTTATTGGTTGTGAGTTATAATTGGGGTTTTTAAGATTTTAGACAGAAATATAAATGGCAAAGAAAATAAACTAACAACTAGCAAAGCTCTAGGCAAGATATGAGTACTATAAGTCCTATCCTAGTTATCCTCCTCAATTGTGATGACAAATTGTCCATTACTCCCACTTAGTTAACCATGGAGGAAAGTCAAGTGGATGAATCAATTTGATTCCTCAAGTCCTAATCAACTCCTAAAGGAAAGACTAGCTTTAGAGGCATTCAAATCAATTAGCAGCTTCTAATTGTCAATCAACAAGGGAATTAGATAACTCAAGAGTCAGTAATTACTCTACCTAGGCCAAGGGGAACAAAACCTATACTAAAATCCAACCAAGCATTTCATCAAACACTTGGAAGGCACAAAAGAAAAGCATAGTAAATTGAGAACAAGAATAGAATCTAACAACAATTGTTGCAAAGAATTAACAACAACAATCAAGAAAATCACAATTATCATGAATTACCTCAAATTGCATTATTGAAAGAAATAAGGAAACAACAATCTATCCAAAACAAAATGAAGAATTACAATTATTAAAGCACATAACTAGAAGGAGGAAGAAGGGAAGATTAAGAATTGATAAAAGAAAAGTGAATCAAAGCATGAATTAAACCTAGATCTAAGAAGAGAGATTAACCTAAACCTAATCCTAATTTTAGAGAGAAGTGAGAGCTTCTCTCTCTAAAACTATTCTAAAACTCAAAGTATGACTAATGATCAAAAGTATGTTAATTCCTCTTCAATCCTTGGCTTAAATAGCATCAGAAATGAGTTGGATTGGGCCCACAAGGCTTCTAAAATCGCTGGCCACGTGTTGCATTAAGTGGGTCATGTGCCACCATCGGCGCGTTCGCGTACCGTGCGCGTGCGCGCCCCTATGCGCGATGCAACTATGGAAAATCTTATATTGTTTCGAAGCCCCGGATGTTAGCTTTCCAACCCAACTAGAACCGTATCATTTGGACATCTGTAGCTCAAGTTATAGTCGATTAAGTGACAAGAGGTCAGCTTGACAGCTTTCCGGTTCTTTCATTTCTTCATGAGTTCTCCAACTTTTCATGCTTTCTTTCTTCATTCCCTTGATCCAATCTTTGCCTCATAAACCTTAAATCACTTAACAAACATATCAAGGCATCTAATGGAATCAAGGTAAATTACTTATCTATTTTAAGACCTAAAAAGCATGTTTTCACTCTTAAACACAATTAAAGGAGAATATACAAAACCATGCTATTTCATTGCATAAATGTGGGAAAAAGGTTATAAAATCCCCTAAATCAAGCATAAGATAAGCCCTACAAATGGGGTTTATCAACCTCCCCACACTTAAACCAAACATGTCATCATGCTTAAGCCGAGAGAAAGCAAAGGGCATCAACATTTATTCAATGTAACCTATCTATATGCATCATATCTACATGAATGTAACTAGATGCAAAAATGATTCTACCTACTTGGTTAAAAATAAATCAATCCTCCAAGAGCATGTATAAACGGGTAGGGCTAAGGTCATATGACGATTCATGAATCCTACCAATTTTAGTATAAAAATTGAAGTTCAAGTAGACTTGCAAGAAGGGCGCTCATGAAAGCCGGGAATCAAGGAGTCGAGCATCGAACCCTCACCGGAAGTGTTTGCACTCTAGTCGCTCAAGTATGTAGGGTCAATTCTCTCAATTCTCCTCTAATCATGCTTTCCAAAATTTGTTTTTCATCTATCAATCAACAATTATTTCATGCATGCATACAATTATCATGAGGTCTTATTCTTTGGTTGTAATGGGGCTAGGGTCAAGGTAGGATTCTATATGGTTAAGTGGACTAAATATTTGAATCTTTGATTAACCTAGACTTTCCCACCTAACCTATATAATGATCTAATACAATTAAAAGCTAACCTAACTACCCATAATTCTCACTTTTTCACATACTCATACATTTTCTTTTTCATTTCACAATACTTATGCATTGACTCTTATTGGACTTCACTTTGGGGCATTTTGTCCCCTTTTTATTGTTTTTCTTCTTTTTCTTTTTTTTCCTATTTTTTTTCTTTTCTTTTCTTTTTTTTCACATTTATTTTTTTTCTTTTTTTCTTTTTCTTTTATTTTTCTCATTTTTTTTCAAGAATATCAATGTATAAGGTCTTACATTTAATTAACGCATGAGTATGTACCCAATTCCTAATATTTACAATAATATAAGAGTACAAAACAAAACACATCCTTTTACCTCAACCAATGTCCCTCCCAAGTTTCCCACACTTGAATGATGCTCACACATACTAGCCTAAGCTAATCAATGATCCAAATAAAGGACATTTATTGTTTTTCACTTTAAGGCTTGTAATGTGCTAAATTAAGAACAAAGTGGGTTAATCGTAGGCTCAAATTTGGCTAACAAAGGAAGATAGAAGGTAAGGCCATTTGGGTAAGTGAGCTAATGAAACAATAGCCTCACTCATATAAATGCATGAATACACAAAATAAAGGACATAAAGAATCAAACAAATCAAAGATTACATTCATAGAAAGAGAATAATGCACACAAGAAGGACGATAAGTGGTTATAAGATGTAACCACGCAATTAGGCTCAAAACTCACATGCTTGTGTGTTCTTAGCTCAAAAATCATGTTCCAAAATACATTCTTTCAAGCAAGTTCCACAAATTTTCTTTTTCAAATTGGTAGGGTGCCCTAAAACAGTTTCTTGGAAAGAAAATAATTACCCTAACCAAGTAGTCCTAATAAAAAAGAAGTGGTAAAAAATATGTACGAATTCTAACTAACATGCAACCTATCATGCAATGCAATAGCTAATCTAACAAAGAAAATAAAAATTTGGTGTTGAAAAGGAAATTGTTACCCATGGAGATCGGTCGAACGACCTCCCCACACTTGAAGATTGCACCATCCTCGGTGCATGCAAAGAAGAGCAAGGTGGATGGGTTGCTATAATTGATGAGCTCCTTCAAAAGGTTGTGCGGAGGACTTGTTGTTGCCCCATTTAGAAACTTTTCCTTTTTTCCTTTCTGGTGGCCAACCTAAAAGGAAAGAAAAGGAAAGAAAATTAAGCCTATAACAAAGATATCAAAGCAATTAGAACATAGGCGGGGGCTAATGCCAAATAAGAGTATGATTCCCTACTACATATTAGCTAAGCATGTGAGTGAGAAAACAATGTAAGGTAAGGCATATCATTAAGCTCGATGCAAGAGTAAAGTTAAAGCATGAAGAATGTATTGAGCATCAAGTTCCAATGAGAAGAAGTGGGTCATGAAAGACAATATGAGGTCATATCAATGCACAAAGACACAAGAGTCATACAAGATGAAGCATTGATTTAAAAGTTCCATCACCCAACAATATCAAACAAGCCAAGAAGCACCAAAATAATGTAAGAAAGTCTCAACAATTGAGTAGGAAAGTTCAACACCATTATTAAAATGGAAAACTTAGAAAATAAAATGAGAACAAGGTAGAAAAAACAAAATTAAAATGCAATGAATGAAAATAAGCAAATGCAATAAAAGAAAATGGAGGAAAAGAGGAAAAAAAAATTTTTTTGTTTTTTTGTATTTTTTATTTATTTATTTATTTATTATTATTATTATATTATTTTTTTTATTAAAAAAATTTTCATTTATATTAAAAGAAAAAAATTTCTAAGAGAGGAAGAAGAAAAAAAAATTAGAAAGAAAGAAGAAGAGAAGAGAAAGAAGGAGAAAGGAGGAAGGAGAAAAGCAGGGTGCAAATCCGCGCGCGCGCGCACAGCGTGCTTACGCGTGGATGCAGCAGGGACAATCCGCGCGCGCGTGCACAGCGCGCTTATGCGTGAATGAGGTTGTGCTCCCAGCACAATGCTAGCACAAGGCGCGCACAACTCTTTGGTTTTTGTAGTAGAAGTTGCAGAAGTGCAATCCGCGCGCGCGCGCACAGCGTGCTAGCGCGCCGATGCCCTTTTTTTTGCCTAAAAAGCAGGAAAAAATGCTCAAGAGCTCCCTATAATGCCTACAACTCTTCTTTATTCAATCAAATATCATACAATTCACAAAAATGCAATTTGATTTTAGGATTTTTTCATCAACTACTAGTGAATACAACATACTAACAACCAATCTTCACAAACAAATCAATATGAAATGAAAATCTACCTACAATGGTAACTCAAATCACTTATTAAACAAAACTAAAAGAGAATGGATAGAGTTTACCATGGTGGGGTGTCTCCCACCTAGCACTTTTAGTTTAAGTCCTTAAGTTGGACTTATGGGGAGCTTATTGTCATGGTGGCTTATGTTTGTACTCATCCTTGAATCTCCAAGGATCTTTGCTTCTCAATTGGTTGACAGAATTTCCAACCATCTTCATCAAACTTGGGCAAAGTTCTACCCAAGATATGAGTCCCCATAGTTGATCTTCACATAGCGAACCGGGATCCCATATCTTGTTTTCGCACCTGTCTTCGATTTGGTCTTCATACTCTCTCTTTCCGGGTGGTTGACATATAGAATTCTCTTTAACATACCAAGCCTTCCGTTGAGACCCTTGTAAAGTGGCATTCTTCCAGTCATCGTTCCTATACCTTGAAGCTTTGACCTTAATGAGCCTAATTCCTAACTTGCAACCACTACACAACTCATTCTTGCTTTTAATTCCACAAAGAGCTCTAAGTTGTCCATCCGTTTCAATCAAACCATATTCAAGCGAGAAAGTAAAGTTTATGGATAAGAATTTTACCCACTTGAATGTTGTGTTGGATGGTGACTCGGGAAGGGAGACCTCCCAACACTCAGACAATGCAAGGTCTACTTCCTTGTGCTCTTCTTTGTGTATTTCCACCTCTTTGCGAGCTTCCTCGATTTCAACATTTCCCCTTTTATCACATGGCTTGGTGTTGTCTTTAAGAACTTTGATTTCTTGCCTAATGGGAGGTGATTCAATTTTGGATAGAAATTTATTGATGAATAAATCCATTTCTTGGTCAACCTCTTCATATTCTTCAATTTCGATATACACCATGCCAACGTTTTCCTCTTGGTAGCTCTCTTTCGATTCACTCTCATTCTCATTGCTCACCAAGGGTATGGGAGGTTGTGCACACTCTTCTATAATTTCAACTCCATGTCCAATGGGAGAGGATTCCATTGTAGAGAGAAATTCATCCATGATTGAATCCATTTCTTGATAAGCCTTTTCCAAGTCTCCAACGATGATATGCCTTGGAGGTTACGCATCCTCCTCAACATCAATATTAAGCTTCTTGGAAGAGTTCTTCATGATGCTACATTCCCATGGACTCTCAACGTCTCCTAAATCTTCAACCACTTCTTCCTTTTCTTCAATGATCATAGGCTCCTCCAATTGTTCCAACACAAAATTTGACTCCTCCTTCTCCATCGAATTTTCCAATTTCTCCTTTATACTTTGCTCTTCTTTTGACCTTTCACATGTGGTCACGGAATTACCTTGAGTCTTCAAACATTGGTGGGCTAAAGTATGCACCACCTTGGTCAAATTGGTCACAAACTCAAGTGTATCCCGCTT
>NC_029776.3:19675967-19676685 GCF_000817695.3 Arachis duranensis
ACTAAGATAATTGGTGCAGAAATCCACTTCTGGGGCCCACTTGGTGTGTGCTGGGGCTGAGACTAAAGCTATCCACGAGTAGAGGCCTTTCTTGGCGTCAAAGTTCAGGTTATGACGTGTTTTGGGCGTTCAACTCCGGATCATGACGTTTTTCTGGCGTTTAACTCCAGACAGCAACATGAACTTGGCGTTCAACGCCAAGTTACGTCGTCTATTTTCGTGCAAAGTATAGACTATTATATATTGCTGGAAAGCCCTGGATGTCTACTTTCCAACGCCGTTGAGAGCGCGCCAATTGGACTCCTATAGCTCCAAAAACTCCATTTCGAGTGTAGGGAGGTCAGGATCCAACAGCATCAGCAGTCCTTCTTTCAGCCTAACTCAGATTTTTACTCAGCTCCCTCAATTTCAGCCAGAAAATACCTGAAATCACAGAAAAACACACAAACTCATAGTAAAGTCCAGAAATATGATTTTTGCCTAAAAACTAATAATATTAAACTAAAAACTAATTAAAACATGCTAAAATCTACATGAAATTACCCCCAAAAAGCGTATAAAATATCCGCTCATCACAACACCAAACTTAAACTGTTGCTTGTCCTCAAGCAACTAGATAAATAAAATAGGTTTTAACAAAAATAAAGAAGTAATAATATTCTAGAGTTTTAAATGAAGCTCAGATTCTTATTAGATGAGCGGGGCTTGTAGCTTTTTG
>NC_029776.3:19677532-19678072 GCF_000817695.3 Arachis duranensis
AAAAAGTATTGCCACCACATATAAATAATTAGAATTTTCCCTTGTTAAGAACTCGAAAAAATATTTCCTCTTTATTCTAAGAATCTACTATTTTATTCATGTTTGATGATGATGAGAAAATTAAATTATAACTTAATTGGAATTAAAATCAAAGTAGAGATACTAATTACTACTACTAATATATAATTTCTAAGGTCAATTTCTAATAAGAACAGTTATCACAGAGTTAAGGCAAAGATTAGAACTCAAGGACCTGTGTTTTGGGAAGTGGATGTTCCTCTAGTCTGTGGGGTGCCTTTAAGAATTAATTTCTGACGCTTCAGCTCCCTTAAGTTCACATCCTTGCTCTTCCTGTTCCCTTAGGTGCCATGATCTTAATGAGTTTTAGCTCAGTGATCATGGCACATCACACCAAACTTAGAGGTTTGCTTGTCCTCAAGCAAAAGAAAGGAAAGGAGAAAAATAGAAGGAGAGGCAGTTTCGAAAAAAAAAGATAAGATGAGTTGAGAAAGATATGAGAAGAAATTAAAAAGATTTGAA
>NC_029776.3:19683061-19683816 GCF_000817695.3 Arachis duranensis
CTCTCTGTATCTCTCCCATGCATCATAAAGGGATTCATTATCTCCTTGTTTGAAGCCTTGGATGCTTAGCCTTAGCTGTGTCATCCGTTTTGGAGGGAAATAGTGATTCAGGAATTTTTCTGACAGCTGTTTCCATGTTTTTATGTTGTTCTTAGGCTGGTTGTTTAACCACCTCTTAGCTTGATCTTTTACAGCAAATGGAAACAGTAATAATCTGTAGACATCCTGATCTACTTCCTTATCATGTACTGTATCAGCAATTTGCAGAAATTGTGCCAGAAACTCTGTAGGTTCTTCATGTGGAAGACCAGAATACTGGCAGTTTTGCTGCACCATGATAATGAGCTGAGGATTCAGCTCAAAGCTACTAACTCCAAAGGAAGGTATACAAATACTACTCCCATATGAAGCAGTAGTGGGGTTAGCATATGACCTCAGAGTCCTCCTGGACTGATCATTCCCATTTAATTCCATAATGGAATAAAAGAGATGATATGTATGTTGCTATTATTTATTTTATAGTAGTGGAATAAATAAAAATGGAATATATAAAAAGAAGTCAAAAATATATTTTTTTTTTGAAAATTTTTCGAAAAAAAATTGAAATTAAAATCTGAAATTTATATAAAAATTTCGAAAAAGTGGTTCAAAATTAGTTAGAAAATACAAAAAAAAAAATTTTTTTGAATTTTATGATAAAAGAGAAAAACACACAAAAGACACAAGACTTAAAATTTTTAGATCTAGTGCTCCTT
>NC_029776.3:19683942-19685152 GCF_000817695.3 Arachis duranensis
CAAGAACACCAAGAACAAAAGAAAGAACACCAAACTTAAAATTTTTAGAAAACCAAGACAAATTTTCGAAAATTAAAGAAAACTTAACAAGAAAACACCAAACTTAGAGTTTGGCACAAGATTCAATAAAAAAATTATTTTTTTTTTGAAAAAGATTCCAAAGAAGATACCCAATTATGAAGAACAACTACTAAAGCTCCAGCCAATTGGGCAGTAACTTCAATGTTGATTTTAAAAATGTATCATATTTATGGATAAAAATATAAATTTTTGAAAGTTAATGTTTTGAAAAAGCACAAGAAAAACAAGAAAAGACACAAAACAAGAAAAATTAAAGATCAATCAAGAAAAATACACAAGAACAACTTGAAGATCAATGAAGAACAAAGAACACAAGTCGAAAATTTTAGAAAAAATTATAAAAGATGCAATTGACACCAAACTTAGAACAAGACACTAGACTCACGAAAAATTAACAATTAATTAAGAAAAATAATTTTTTTTTTTGAAAAGAAATTTTTGAAAAGAAATTATCCTATCAGAATTTAATGACTCTATAAAAATAAAAATAAATTATTCCTAATCTAAGAAATAAAATAAGCCTTCAATTGTTCAAACTCAATAATCTCCCCGGCAACGGCGCCAAAAACTTGGTGCACGAATTTGTGATTCGCACAACTAACCAGCAAGTGCACTGGGTCGTCCAAGTAATACCTTACGTGAGTAAGGGTCGATCCCACGGAGATTATTGGTTTGAAGCAATCAATGTTTATTTTATTTGTCTTAGTCAGGATACCAATAGGATTCTTTAGCCTCGTATTTCAATAAAGAAAAGGGCATAAAATAAATAGTTATTACTTTAATAATGGAGAATAAAAACGTTACTTGTTGTGCAGTAATGTGCAGTAATGGGGAATATGTTGGAGTTTTGGAGATGCTTTGTCCTTTTGACTTCAACTCTTCCTTGAAATCCTTCAACACATGCAAGGCTCCTTCCATGGAAAGCTCTATGTAGGGTGTCACCGTTGTCAGTGGCTACTTCCCATCCTCTCAGTGAAAACGTTCCTATACTCTGTCACAGCACGGCTAATCATCTGTCGGTTCTCAATCAGGCTGGAATAGAATCCATTGATTCTTTTGCGTCTGTCACTAACGCCCAACCTTCAGGAGTTTGAAGCACGTCACAGTCATTCAATCCCAGAATCCTACT
>NC_029776.3:19685699-19713127 GCF_000817695.3 Arachis duranensis
TTCGCGCAAAGTATGGACTATTATATATTGCTGGAAAGCCCTGGATGTCTACTTTCCAACGCCGTTGAGAGCGCGCCAATTGGACTCATGTAGCTCCAAAAAATCCATTTCGAGTGTAGGGAGGTCAGGATCCAACAGCATCAGCAGTCCTTCTTTCAGCCTAACTCAGATTTTTACTCAGCTCCCTCAATTTCAGCCAGAAAATACCTGAAATCACAGAAAAACACACAAACTCATAGTAAAGTCCAGAAATATGATTTTTGCCTAAAAACTAATAATATTCTACTAAAAACTAACTGAAACATGCTAAAATCTACATGAAATTACTCCCAAAAAGCGTATAAAATATCCGCTCATCAGTTGTGCACACTCTTCTATAATTTCAACTCCATGTCCAATGGGAGAGGATTCCGTTGTAGAGAGAAATTCATCCATGATTGAATCCATATCTTGATAAGCCTCTTCCAAGTCTCCAACGATGATATGCCTTGGAGGTTGCGCACCCTCCTCAACGTCAATATCAAGCTTCTTGGAAGAGTGCTCCATGATGCTACATTCCCTTGGACTTTCAACATCTCCTAAATCTTCAACCACTTCTTCCTTTTCTTCAATAATCATGGCTTTCTCTAGTTGCTCCAATACAAAATGGCATCCCTCATCCCCCACCGGAGTTTCCAATCTCTCCTTCATGTTTTTCTCTTCTTTAGGTTTACCACATGTGGCTACGGGAGAAACTTGAGTAATCAAACATTGGTGGGCTAGAGCATGCACCACCTTGGTCAAATTGATCACAAACTCAAATGTATCCCGCTTCATGGCTTCTTGCCCTTGAAGTAACAAAGTGAGAGAATCGTCCATTGGGGCTTGGGGCGGTTGATTATTTTGGAGAGAGGATTCATGGTAAGAAGGTGGTTCGTCTTGATAAAATTGTGGAGATGGTGTGTATTGAGGTGGTACTTGGGAGTAATCTTGATAGGGTTTGGGTGGTTCTAAAGGTTCTTGCTCATAATGGTCATAAGAATATGGCATGGATGATTGGTCATATGGTGGATATGGATCATAGGAAGGTGCTTGATGTGGAGAGGCTTGTGAGTATGGTTGAGGTTTATGTTGAGGATATGGTTCATAGGCATATGGTGGTGGGTTCTTGAAAGTCACAAGGAGATTCACCATAACCATTGGATTGATATGCATCATAGAATGGCTCTTCTTCATAGTGCATCGGTGGGAGTTATTGCCATGAGGATTGATCATATGCATATGGCTCCTCCCACCTTTGATTGTCCCATCCTTGATACACATTTTCATTGAAGCTCTCATTTCCTACAACATAATTAGAACCAAACTCAAAGCCAAAGTGAGAATTCATAGTGAGAGAACAAAATAAAACTAACAAAAATTAAGAAACAAACAAAAGATAAACCTATTCACAATATTCACATGTGTACAATAACCAATAACATAACACCATTGCATCTCCCCGGCAACGGCGCCATTTTGATGAATGAATTTTTGACGGTTTAGAATTTCACTAATGAAATCTCATTGTAAAGTATAGTTTCTAAACCAAACAATAATCCTTTCATACAAAAAGTTGTTTGTCACTAGTACAAACCCCTAAAATTTATAAACCGAAGTATTGGACCTCGGGTCGTTCTCCCTAGGAATTACAATAAAGTGTCTTGTTATTGGTTGTGAATGTGTTTTGGGGTTTGAAAGTCAAGTGGATGAATCAATTTGATTCCTCAAGTCCTAATCAACTCCTAAAGGAAAGACTAGCTTTAGAGGCATTCAAATCAATTAGCAACTTCTAATTGTCAATCAACAAGGGAATTAGATAACTCAAGAGTCACTAATTACTCTACCTAGGCCAAGAGGAACAAAACCTACACTAAAATCCAACCAAGCATTTCATCAAACACTTGGAAAGCACAAAAGAAAAGCATAGTAAATTGAGAACAAGAATAGAATCTAACAACAATTATTGCAAATAATTAACAACAACAATCAAGGAAATCACAATTATCATGAATTACCTTAAATTGCATTATTGAAAGGAAATAAGGAAACAACAATCTATCCAAAACAAAATGAAGAATTACAATTATTAAAGCACATAACTAGAAGGAGGAAGAGGGGAAGATTAAGAATTGATAAAAGAAAAGTGAATCAGAGCATGAATTAAACCTAGATCTAAGAAGAGAGATTAACCTAAACCTAATCCTAATTTTAGAGAGAAGTGAGAGCTTCTCTCTCTAAAACTATTCTAAAACTCAAATGTATGACTAATGATCAAAAGTATGTTGATTCCTCTTCAATCCTTGGCTTGAATAGCATCAGAAATGAGTTGGATTGGGCCCACAAGGCTTCTAAAATTGCTGGCCACGTGTTGCATTAAGTGGGTCATGTGCCACCATCGGCGCGTCCGCGTACCGTGCACGTGCGTGCCCCTATGCGCGATGCAACTATGGCAAATCTTATATCGTTTCAAAGCCTTGGATATTAGCTTTCCAACCTAATTGGAACCGCATCATTTGAACCTCTGTAGCTCAAGTTATAGTCGATTAAGTGCCAAGAGGTCAGCTTGACAGCTTTCCGGTTCTTTCATTTCTTCATGAGTTCTCCAACTTTTCATGCTTTCTTTCTTCATTCCCTTGATCCAATCTTTACCTCCTAAACCTTAAATCACTTAACAAACATATCAAGGAATCTAATGGAATCAAGGTGAATTAAATTTATTTATTTTAAGACCTAAAAAGCATGTTTTCACTCTTAAGCACAATTAAAGGAGAATATACAAAACCATTCTATTTCATTGCATAAATGTGGGTAAAAAGTTATAAAATTCCCTAAATCAAGCATAAGATAAGCCCTACAAATGAGGTTTATCAAGCACCCACATGTCATTGTGGCACATATACAATATTGTTTGAATCTAGCACCATAAGAAATTCGAATAGGCTTTTTTTGTTACTCTTATTTTAAGGTAAACGTTCTTCACTTTTGTTGTTTTTTAAAATTCATTGCCGTTACCATGAAGTGTTATTTGTTACAGACCACAGCTCCACATTGTAAATACTTTGCTTAGTTTGATGAATATGTTGGTTCATATACATATAAAATTGATGTTAATCAGACTGAAATGGTTAATCCTTTGAAGAATATAGAGGAAAGGTTGGAGTCACTGGAAGCGATGATGGCCAAGCAGAAAATTCAAAAAATATTTGTGGACAACACTAAATGCAGAACCCTGACTACTTTTTTACTTGAAGTTGCACTTACAATTCTAATTTCATCAATTTTCGGTGAATTTAATTCAGGGTGTAAAATTATATAAATAGAAGATAATTGCTTAATGTATTATGGTTGAGATTCTCAACTTATATGAAGACAACAATTCATGTTATGGTACTAAATGTAGTGATACTTCATTTATTTTCTATAGTGTTATTAGAATTTAGAATACTCGATTGAAATATTACCATATTGTATTATATAATTGTCAAACATTGATATGAAGTTAGCTATCTGAATACTCAAATTTGGTATACATTTGGAATTACACTCCAAATTATGAGTGTTTCATAAAAATTGAATCCAATATACCAACAAATCTAGTGATTCACAAACTAAGTCATAAATGTTTTATAAAAGTTGAATACAAATAATAGATCTAGTATTGTACAGACGAAATCATGACTGTTTTTGCAACTTCAAAATAAACAAATATAAAAAAATAGACAGTGTCTCTAAATAAACCATGAGTGTTTTGTAGACTTCAAACTAGAACTTAATCATAACATCAACATTAACCAGAACAGTAGATATAGTCTTTAACTATGCAATTCTTGTAAATAATCTCACAATTTCTCATATTGTGCCTACTCATTTCTAACAACAATTTTTTTAGCTACTTTTAAAGTCCTCTGAATCATTTTTTAATGGAATTGGACATTGTAGTCCTACTTCATATACTCCATTACTTTCTTAAGTGTCAGCTTAAGTTGTGTTGTCAACCGTTTTTTTAGTTTGTCTGTGACCTATGTTCTATTAATCAAGTTGTTTTCATAATCCCTTCCACATGTATGCTCATTGTAGAATATCTTTATTTGAAATGCCATTATCTTTTAATTTTTTGCCACGTATATCAACCATAGGTAGTTCTCCTTTACATAGTTAACCCTTACTTTCTCTTTCTCATTCTTGATATACATGCAATCTCTTTCATCCCAAATAAAGATATCCTTTAATGCCATCTTAAATCTCTCCATAGTGGTAAATTGTATTCCAAAGTTAAATTAGACCTTTTCATATTCATTTTTTCATTAAAATAAAGGCTTTGGATTGTCTTCTCATCTTTAGAAGAAATTGGGATATGACATTCTTTCTCCTCCTCCTGACATACCTCTTTGAAGATTTTTTTTACCATTTTTCTTAAGTAACACTCTCTTCCTACTTGATGGAAACACAAATGTTTTTCTATTTACTTTCTTGTCACGGTCTTTTTGTAGACTCTATCTCACTGCTATCAGTCTCATAACCGGGAGAAAGAAGTTTGTAGGCTTCATCTTTGGCACTTTCATATCCATCATCCGAAGAAGAATCATCTGTGACCACCATAGACTCTTTCTCTATTTCTGGCTCTATTTGTGGTTCTGGTTCAGCCTCCATTTGTTGACTTACAGGGTTCTCAAAGTAGACGTAAAACTCGTTTTTGTCTAGACAACTCAGGGTAGCTTGATACATGTCATTAATATCTTAGTCACCGTTAAGAGCATGAAGCCCAAACTCCATGTTTCTTGTCCCTATATCAAGCCAATACATTTTTTTACATTTTAGATATCCTAATCCCCTAAAGAGTTCTTCCAAGTCCTTCTTGTTAACAAAATCAATATCCATGAGTGAAAACTTCTCAATTTTTTCATTTATGTATCGTAACACTCCATTTGAATCTTTCTTGAATCTCCCACAACAATAAAAAAATAGGGACAACAAACACAAATATCTGCAAAATTTTTAACAATAATTCAATCACTAAACTAAAACTCAAAGCTAATCAAAAGCAAATAACTATAATTCCAAGTATACTTATTAATATGAAAACTACATGTTTATCAGTTAAGAATTCTTAAAAAATTATCAGTAAAGACAAATATAGAAACTTTTAAAGTTAAAACTATTATTTTAACTTTGTAAAAATTCTAATTCATCAAATAAAGACAGTACTTAAATTACCAACAAATCACACTTCACCACTTCTATTCATAACACTTACACAATATTCAACTAGACTACAATAACAGATAAAATAAGTAGAAGGGACGGAGCATTTTTTATCGTTTCAAAAAAATCTTTAAAATACAGTCAATATCTTCTCACACAATAATGCAACACGCTTGCACGTTCTCAATGTAACCCATTTTTGGAGCAAAGGAGAAACGTTTTTAGAGTTAGGGCCAAGCATAAATGACAAAGAAGAGAAAGGAGTTTTATGGAATAAGCCTATTTATGGAACACCAGCGTTTTGCCAAAGGTTTAGGAGATAATTTGTCTCTATTAGAAAAGAGAGAAATTCATGTGGACACGTTATTGACACATCAACAAATGACCTGCTGACAATTGATTGTAAGGATTGGATTGTACAAATATAAAAGTAGATAGAGACTGATTTAGATTTTTATAATTGTTAGGGGTGCAAAGTTCATCGAATAAATTGTTGGAGATCGAAAAAAATATTTACTATAGTTAATTTAATTTCTCACAGAATGTATAATCTTATTGTAATTAAATTAACGAGTAACCCTTAAATTAGTTCCTAAGAAAATTTTAGTCCAATATTTTAGTTTTCGACAAATTTTAAAAACTAAGTTAATCCCCAAAATTTTATTTTTTAAATAAATTAGTCTCTATATTAAAGTGTTCGTGTGTGTATATATATGTATGGAGGAGCTGGCATGAGAATTTTAAAATTTTTTAAGAATTATTATGTTGACTGATTTGTCTTATTTTTTTATTATCAAAATTTGACATAATGATTAATATGTCTAACAAAATTAAAGATTAGAGACTAATTCAATAATTAAAATTTGTTAATTATTAAACTGTCTTACTATAATTTTTTAGAATTTAATTTAAAATATTACTCTAAATTAGCTTGTGTTATTGTAAATCTGTGCTAATAATTTTTTCTAACTCAATATAATTATGTCTTATTTATATTTAAATTTTAGCATCAACATGCTCTACATTTAAATGATAATTAAATATTTATTGGTATCTTAATTTTTCTCTTCTTTCAAATAATAATACAGACAATTATATATTCTCTTAGTTAGTGACGGACCAAAAAATTTTAAAAGTGAAGACAAAAATATGTATACTAAAATAAATTTTGTTGAACATTATTAATTATAATCAATGGACACATTAACGTCTAATGATATACTAGTATTTAGAAGTTGAAACTAGAATTATATATAAATACTAAAAAAATTAAATATGTATATGAAAAGTATATTTATATAAAACAATAGAAACTTAATTTATAATTTTTTTATTTTTAAAATAATTAAATTTGTATATATTTTTTAATTTAATTTTGATATAATATCAGATGAAAAATTTTATGCATTTGTTTAATTATGTATTATGATTAAAATATTTTTTCATTACTATTTCTGAAAATAAAAGAATATATTCTAAATTTGTAAATTAATCAATTTATAAAAAAATTAATATGCAAGTACATATAATAGAATAAAAGATAAAAAAAATAAGTGATACACATGAATAAATTAAGAATAAAATAAAATATATAAAGCCAATGAAGAGAATGAAAAATTAAATTAATACCTAAATTATAATGGCTTGAATTAAAATTTATAATTAAAAATATTAAAAAATAATAAAATTAGAAGATACATAAAAAGTTATATAAAGAAAATATGGAGAATTTAAAATTTATCTTTTGATGAAGAGAAGATGACCACTAGATAAAAAATAGAAAGGAAAAAATTGAAAATATGAAGCTAAGAAGAGGATTTACAAGAATAAATGATTAACGGCACAAGAACTAAATTTGATTAGATTAACTAATAGTCAAAATAATAAAACGATAAAAAAGTAAACCTGAAACTTTAGCCAATTAAATTTAATTTATTTATAGTAAAATTATTTAAAATTCAAAGTGAAATACATAACACATTATATATAACTATAATTAAAAAAAAAATTGCCCCTATTGTTGTTACTAAGTCCGTGCCTACTCTTAGTATATATATACCTTGCTTTATAATGGTATCTTTTTTTCAACGTGACTTTAACTGGCATAAAAACTTTGACAAAAGAGTAATCATAACATTTTTAACCAAACTTATTTGATTTTAAAAATTAAAACCACTACTTAGTCTTTATTTTAATTAAAATCACTAAATTGTATTTTTTTTTTCTATTTCTATGTTTCATTTAACTTTTAAAATTTTATATTGACCTCCATCAAGTTAAGTGAAGTCAAATTTTTAGCTAATGTAATTAAAGGGAAGACAAAAATAGTTAACAATTTATATTTAAAAATTCAAAATTTATAATTGAAAAGTATTGATAACTAACGATTTTTAGCCAATAAAATTATCAATAATTTATAATTAAAAATTTTCAAAATTAAAAATAATAAAAATATTTAAAATTTAATTAAAAAATTAAAATTTAGTATTTATAATTTAAATTTAGTGTTTAAAATTTATAATTTAATATTTAAGAGTTAGAATTTAAAGTTTAAAATTTGAGATTTAAAATTTAAAATGACCAGTAGTTGGTGTCCGAGAACAACAGTAGCCGCCGAAAGTAGTGGCTGGCAACCACGATAATGGCTGATGGTAAAAGCAGGTGGCTTGTGGTGGTAAGTAAAATTAACATTTTAGAAGGAAGAAAAAAGAAAATTGGTAAACGAATAATTTCAAAAAAAAATTGTGAATTGGTATTGTACTTTTTTTTTATTATTGACCGATGTTGGCTGAATTTTTATTAGTTACCTACCATAGTCAAAAGATAAATTAATTATTCTTATGTTTTTTTGTAATATGTGATAAAATAGGTTTAATTATTCTGTCAGTCCTATAGTTTTATTAAATTTTTAACTAAGTCTTTGTTTTTTTAATTAGATCCTTATATTATATTATATTAGATTTATTATCTATTATATCTATTATATATTACTAATTTTACAATAAAAATGTGGCACATGTCACTTTTTTATTATAATTAAAATTAAATCTTTCTCTCCAAAATTAAAGAGTTATTCTTTTTCTCTCTCTTTCTCTTTTTTTCTCTCTCTCATTCTTTTACTTACTCTATCTCTCTTATGTATTATTATCAATGACTAATTACAAATTTGATAATCAAAATATATATAACATGATATTCTCTAATTACATTCAAATTAAATTAAAATATTAAAAATTTAAATATAGCTATATTATATATTATATTTATATATTACTAACTAATTTAATAACTAAAATCTATGACATGACACTCTCTTATTAAAATTTAGAAAAAATATTTTTTTTCAAAAATTAGTAAACCTCCTTCTTAAATTCTCTTATCTACCTCTCTCTTTTTTTCTATTTCTCTTTATTCTTCCCACTCTATATATAATTTATATTTTATATTTTATATTAGTAATTTGACAAATCAAAATGTGTCATCCGATATGTTTTTATTACAATTAAAATAAAGAGTATTTATCCATTTTAGTCCTCAAAGAATTTTGGACCCGACACTTTAGTCTCCAACTAAAATTAATTACTTGATTGGTTCCTAACAATTAATTCCGTAAGTTACTTATGTCTTCGGCTCCGTCAATTCTACCAGAAGACAATAACCAAGATTTAATTGTTTTAGAAAAATAAATTTGAATTAATTTTATAATTATTAATATAAATTTTTTATGCTAATATCTAATTATATTTTTATATATAGAGAGAAAAAATATTATTTTTAAATAACAAGCATAAAAACTAATTATTTTTATTTATGCAATAGACTTACACTACTACATATTTGACTTTTACTAATCTTTAAAAAATATTACCAAATCATATTAAAATGTTACCTATGTATATTAGTAACATTTTAACAAATGTTAAATATACCCTATGTTACTAAAGAATTTTACTAACATTTTTCTAAAGATTTAATAACATTTAGTAAAAATGTTACAAAAGATATTCTATAGTAATATTATAAAAAATGTTACAATAGACCATTCATGATAACACTTAAAAAAATGTTACAATAGATATATTTTGTAACACTTAAAAAAAATTACCATAAATATTTTTTGTAACACTTAAAAAAATATTACAATAGATATATTTTGTAATACTTAAAAAATGTTATAATAAATCTTCTATAGCAATACTCTAACAAATGTTACAATTTATCTATTTCACTAATATTAAAAAATATTACAAAAGATCTTCTTTATTAACAATAAAAATATTACAATAGATCTTTAGTAATATTTAATTGCACAAAATGTTGAATTAAATTTTTTTTTCTTTCAATTACATATTCTACACCCACTTTATAAATTAAACCCAAAATATTTAAATATTAAAATTAGTCCAATAAATCAATTTTTCATATAATTACAGAGATCTCCCAAAAAAAGGATATCATATGACTATATTAACTGCAGAGGTCTTCCAAAATTTTACATAGAATGTGTAATTGTGATATATCTCTATCTACAATACCCTCAAGACTCTAAATGTATTCAAAGAAACAAATATATCATTAGCCCAGATGTTTCTTCCATCAACCACTCCACTAAAGAGGTGCTTTCCACTAGGAAATCCATCCTTAATCAAATCAAGAGTCTTAGTTCCTCGGACTAAATGGAATCCAAATGCTGTGACGCCACTTAGAGATGTGAGAGTCTTGTCAGCCTCAGCGAGCACTTCAGAAAAGTAAGTCTCAATAAGCACATTTAATCCAGATAAAGAACACGCAAATTCCGAGTATGCTGCAGTAGATGCTTGCAATTCTTTTGACTCAAGATCTAAGACGAGGGCAGATTCATCAAATTGAATCCATGAAGCACCAGCTGCCTTAAGATCAGCCACAACCTCCCTGAGTTCATAGTTATAAGCAAGTAAGAGAAATAACATGAATATAATCAAAGCCTCACAATTCCTGAATATAAAATTGCCAATTTTAAAAAAGGACAATCAAAATAAATTGAAGTTTACGGTGTGCAGAATGAATAAAAAGATACACTTTAGGTCAGAGAACAATACTTGCCTGCATCAGCAAACCTCTATCACGTAAAGTATGTATCTCAGCTTCTACTTTGGATTGATTCATTCGCAATCTATAACTTCTAGACCCTCCTCGTACCATGTCAATCTAGTAATTGTTTACAATATGGGAATTACAAAATTGACCACAATCTCTGGTGGAATAAAAGGAAACTACAGAGGATGTTCATCAAATGGACAACTATAACAATGCATACCGTGTATTTGCTTCCTTCAATGTTCAAAGACACTTGAGAATGCACAAGAGATACAAAAGTAATGACAAGTAATGAAAGCACCAAGGTACCTCTGAATTAGCAAGCCTTAGAAAAACTTCACGCTCTGTTCACTCAAACTTTAAATCATTAAGAAATTTATACAAATCCTATGTTTGATTATGTCATGGTATTGGATGCCAAAAAGTCTTCACTTATATAAAAATATATACAAATCAAAAGTATATGACTATACATCAAGATTTCAAAATTGATAAATGTCTCTTTTTATTAGATATTTTCTTAAGGCAACTAATACATCATCAACCTCAATCGTCATAAGCAACAGATATATCATGCCAACAATCGGCATTATAAATTCTCAATTCATGATCTTAATAGAACTTTGAACTCTCAGGTAGAATCTAAACAAGATGTTATGCTCATGGTCAAAGGTAAAATAATTGAGCTACATACAAATTAATTCATCAATACAGCAAGTAAACAATATTTGATACACCATATGACCATATATTCTTCTTTTGAAAGGGACAAAATATGTACCATACCAACTTGGTGCCAAGTTATGTGGTCTAATGACTGCCACTTAACAGCATTTTCTTTCCTAAAAGCTCAAAGTTGTTCCTTAAACTTTTTGCTCTCTTCAAAGTTGGCCTTTCACTTTAGAGCTCTGTTAGACCACATCCATAATCATCAGAAACCATGGAAAAACAAGATTAAAAAAGGGGGTCAATTTCTTTATATATATATATATGAAATGCTCACTTCTTATCTAAAACAGTGATCCAACTTTATTTTCAAGTCTACATTCACCAAAGAATTTTACAACAACGTGTTTCACATGACACTTCTGGAACAGCTCAATAATCTGCACAAAAATGTGATTTCTAGCAATAGTTAATTATCAAAATACAGCCTAAGATATGATTTCTGTCAACACACAAAATATAAACTTTCTCTTGCTCTCCTAGCAAGTAAAATTTACTTACACTACATATTAAGCAACCGAAGTCTTGTGTTTAGGAACAAAACTCCTACAACTAACTAACTATTATCCACGTCATAGGAAAATTAACACAAATCAAATCATAGCAATAGTCATACCAGTAATACATACAGGACAATATCTTAAACACATGACCAAAAATAACAATTGATTAGCAAATAAACTCACTTTAGTGCACATTGGGTGCTTGTGTAACGTTAAAGGAGGATGCATCTTCCCACAAGACTATAGTTATCTAAATTACAAGTAGCTACTCCAAATTATTTTAGAAAATGCAATGCATGATGCTAGCAACAATCACTATATGTTTAGGAACCAAATCATCAAAATATATATAAAAAATTCAATCGGTGAGTAAAAAAAGACAACTGCAGGAATCAAATTAAATTACACATACATTACTACCATTCATGTGATGAAGATATATTGCTTTTTCGTTCCTAACAACTCAAAGAACCACGAAAAATAATCAGCAATCTGTCATGAATTCATAACTTAAATTAGCACATTGAGGATCAACGGATGGTCTACCTGCACAATGACGATGACAATAACGATAACTAACGTGGCAAGCAGAGGCAGCAACAATAAGCAGCGATAATTCAGATCTGGATTGAAATCAGTAAGAGTTGAGAAATTGAAGAATTCTGTGAATAAAAAAAATTAAAGAAGAGAGAAAATGCTTACTGAAATGGAGAGTGAAATCGAAAATTTGAATTGAGAATTTCAAATCGAAAATTTGAATTTGAATTTGAATTTGAATTTGAATCGGGAATTTGAATCATGAATTGAGAAGTCGAGAAAATGCTTACCGAGGAGAGGTGCGAGATAGGTGGTTTCACAGTGTAAGGAGTGAGAACGCTTTCGAGTGGTTTCTATCTTCCGAGCATGAGGATTTGGAGTAAATACCCATAATGGTCCTTGAGATTCAGGTCATTACTCAATGTGGTCCCTGAGATCCCAATTGCACCATTGTAATTCTCGAGTTCCGGGCACCATAATAGTCCTTGGATAGTTTTCCGGTGATGAGTCATCATCAAGACGCTGACGTGGCCTCATTTTGTCACGCTGGATGGTGCCAACGGCTAGTTGAACTGGCATAGTTTCAATTTATATCCAATGTGGTCCCTCCCTCTATATTTAACCCTAAATTCCCAAATGTTCAGTAAGTTAATTTCTTCTTCTTCTTCATCGTTGTTTTCTCATTCTTGTTGTTGCTATTGTTCCTGAAACTGGAAGTGAATATCCATGATGGGTAGTGGAAGCACTAGAGTTGGAAGCTATATTAGTTCACTGTGCAGTGGCCATCGGAGGAGAACGCAAAGCAGGAGCAGAAGATCCGGGGTGCCAGAATGGAGTGGTTGTGGCTGCCGGCCAGTTTTCAGGTGGTTTGGGACAGATTCAAACCCAAATAAACTATTTTTTGGTTGTCCCAATTATAATGTGAGTTATCAGTATTACTTGTGTTGTTATGATTGCTCCTACCTAACTGGTTGTTCTTCTCTTGTTCTTCTTTCCTGAAACTTGAGCATGTTATCTGTTTGCTTGATTACAGACAAGTGGAAAGAGATGGTGTAGGCTTTTTGTGTGGGCAGATACTGGATAAGATGAACCAGTTGAGAAACCAGAATCTTATGAAGATAATCATGAAGTAAAGATGAACTTTGATTGGAGGCTTGGGAGATTAGAAGAAGATGTCTGGAATAAAATATTGGTTAACCAATTGTTGGTATTAGTTGTGTCTGTATTGATTGTGTTAATTGTTATCCTGTATTGTAAAGCATGAGTTAAAAGAGTAGGTGGTATGTACCCTGTATTCATTGAATGAACAATATGTAAAAAAATGATAATATGATTATGGTATTAGAAACTATTGAATGGTGCTTGTTGATGGAATGTAAACTTGGCTAACTCAATTAATGAAAACAATAATATACTAAAGAAGGCAACATAAGTGATTGAAAACTAGCCATGGCCAGCACTGTATTAAGATAATAGTTCAAACTTAAAAGATAAGTGTGTTAAGATAATGGTTCAACTTAACACAGTTAGCCACATAACACAAAGGGCAGCCAACTATCATGAGCATGTTAAACAAAGTTGCCTCAAAAGGGAGGACTTTACAACAAAACATAAAGGATTGTTTTTTCCTTGTGTAGTCTTTATCTAGCAAAAAGTATTAAATTCAAAACAGAAAGTCCTATACATATTAAGCTAAAGTCTTCAATTCTTCTTTCTTAGAGCCTTAAATCTTGGAGTTGGGATGAACTTCATATAATTGACAAGTCTTGTTGCCGTTCCTAAATTAGCACCGTGCATGGGATTCACTGGCACAGAAGTTGCTAGTGAAGAGGATCTTCTCTTTGGTGATAATTTTGAAGACCTTTTTATTCCATGATCCTAGATAGAAAAAATTTACATTACACATAAATGATGATTCACTTGAATCACAAAAAATTTAAGAAATGTAAATAGGAAGTTACCTTTTGAGAATCTTCTACATCAAAAGCAGTTGGCTGAGATATATCTATCTCTACAGGTTGTGCATCAGAAATGACTGGTGCAATCTCAGTAGACTGCACAAGAGGATTGTCATCTCCATCACGTTGGTCACCATCATCTTGAGGCTGCTGAAGTTGCTGCTCAGATGCAGGCGCACCTCCTTCATTTTTCTTCTTCTTATCAGCCTCAGCAGTAGCAGTAGCAACTGCAGCAGCTACAGCAGCCGTAGCAGCATCACAAGCTCTCTTCTTCTTGCAACCTCTCTTTGTATGTCCTTTATCACCACAAAAACTGCAAGTAAAGGGGCCCAATTGCCTCTTTAGATGAACATTATCTCCATTGTTACTCTGAGACTTGGGATCAGCTTTAGACTTTTTAGATCCTCCACCACCCTTCTCATTAGTATCCATCCGTCTTTTCATCTGTAGTTTTTCATGTTTCCTCTTTATTTTTGGTGCATGTGGCCTGTTACATTCTTCTGCATGCTCCCATAATGGTTGTCCAGGAATTGGATTAATATGATGATTATATGTTTCCCTATATGACTCCATTGTTAGCAAGTGGTGACAAAAGTCTTCTGATGGCTTGTTAACTCGAGACAGTGCAGCACATGCATGCACACAAGGAATACCTGCATACAAACAATAGCCACAAAAATCATGGATTTTAGTCATATACCATTAATCAGATTATTACTATAGCACAAAAACAATTATTATATCAATGCAAATAACCTGTAAGCATCCAAAATTGGCAAGTATATAGTCTTTTTCCTAAGTCCACCACATGATTAGTTGGGTGTCCATGCACCTCAAACCTTTCGTATCCGTTGTCCCCTATCCAAACACTACTAGAAAACTAGTTATTACAGACGGATATTTCTGACGAATTTTATTCCGCGAAAATACAGAGAGAATTTCAGAGGAATTTTTTGTCGGAAAACCAAAAAAATGGATTAGCATAAATTACAGACGGAAAAAAAAATCCGTCGATAATTCTGTCGAAAAAATTAATTTTTTTCCGTGAAAAATGGTTACAGACGGAAAATCCGTCTATAATTAAGCAGAAGAAAATGGTGCGTTTTATTAAATTATTACAGACGAAAAATCCGTCTGTAATTTAAATTTTTCGTCGGTAAATATTGAGATAACCTTAATCTTATCTCTATCCACTAGATCCATTTACACTCCACCCATATCAAATGATCTTGTTCCTCTCTCCGTCACCGAGTTGCTTCTTCTCTCCATCGCACCAGCTTCTTCCCCCGCTGTCGCCGCCGCTGGCGTCACAGATCTCTCTCCGTCGTACCTTGCGTCGCACGGGCTCCCTCTGCCGCCGCATCCAACCCTAACCCCAGAGCTTCGTTGCCTCCAACCCTAATCCCAGAACTTCGTCGCGCTCCCAATCCCTGCTTTGCCGCTCCCTCCATCGATGCTCCCTCCGTTTCAAAGCCTCCGTCGTGCTCACTTTCTCGTAAGCCTTCAAACGTCGCTCCTTCCTCCATGGCTGAAACCCATAACTCTCTGTTTTTTCTCCTGCGTCGCCGGTCTCTGTCTCCTCCTGCGTGTGGTTGTGCTGAAGCTCCATGGGAAGGATATACAACGGATTCCATGGGTGAAGCTTAACCACAGCTATAGAAGTACTACGAGACTCGATTAAAGTAGTACAAGAACTATGAGAACCTCTCGTTCTCGTGAGGATCTCGACAAGGTGAACACCTCAGCTGCTTCACGCTTTCACTTCTGATTCAGATGAAATTATGAATACTAATTCTAATTCATTTCTAAAGTCCCTGATTATTTATTTATTTGGTAGGAGTGTTTGGAAGTGCAGAAGGAGAAGACGTTCTGTATTGTCACCACTTGGGGTAATGATCACCACATGTTTGATACAATGACTGTGATGTCTTTTACCTTCATTTTTATCCCTTTGTTCTACGATACATTACATTACAAGAATGTGTTTTGTTTTTCTTCACTGACTCACTTTTGTTGTTTGGGAAACTATTAATTTTGGCATTCTTTTATTTTCTTACACTTTTATTTTGGCAACATTTACAGCAGATTTGGCAGATTCAACAACTGTCTTTTTGCTCTTCTCCAAGTTAGGAACAAGTACAAGTACAATTACTTACTTAATTAAAGCCCTTCTTCTTCTTCTTCTTCTTCTTCTTCTTCTTCTTCTTCTTCTTCTTCTTCTTCTTCTTCTTCTTCTTCTTCTTCTTCTTCTTCTTCTTCTATATAGCATACTTTATGGTTATAAGCTTACACGGTTCCATAAGAATGTCTCAGTCTGTGGATAAAATTGGTTTGAGAACCTTGGTTGTTGTAACAAAGGCTGATAAGTCTCCTGAAGGCTTATTGGAGAAGGTAACTGCTGATGATGTTAACATTGGTCTTGGTTATGTCTGTGTCAGGAACAGGATTGGCGATGAATCTTATGAGGAGGCGAGGATTGAAGAAGAGAGGCTTTTTGAGTCTCATCTAATGCTTTCAAAGATTGACAAATCCATTGTTGGTGTTCCTGTTCTGGCACAGAGGCTAGTTCAAGTTCAAGGCATGATCATATCCAAAACTCTGCCCGAAATTGTGAAGAAAATCAATGAGAAGCTGACTTACAATTTATCTGAGTTGGATAAGTTGCCTGTGAATCTGACTTGTGTTGCTGATGCTATGACTGCATTTTTGAATTTGGTATGCTTTTTCCACTTTAGCTACATGTTTTCCAGCAATCCTCACATGCTATTGCTAATAATTTCATTTATTTATACTGCACAATGTTCTACAAGATATTGATTTATTTCTTTTGAGAATATTATATTATTGCTAAGCCCCGCTCTTGGTCATATTTTGTTATTAATTTATCTTTCACAAAATCCTAAAATTAGAAAACATTGAAATATGAAAACAAACTCTTGACTTTGTTTTCATTAACCTGAACGAGAAATTGCATGAATATAAACATGACCGGCACTCACAGTGTTAATAATGTTAACATGCTTTAGCCTATGTAATGCGTTATTTATTAAATCTTTTGTGTTGATTTCTTGGCTATTTAACAAGATATGACATTTGGTCCTCGTAATTGCAAAAGGCTATTAGGTGCTAAGTCACCTTTTTCTCAACAAAACTTACAAAGGGATGTCATTGATCGTGATGAGGAGACAGCTATAATTCAATGTAAGTATTGCCATTATCATTACTCAAAATTTTTGAAATGGCTACTAATTACTCATTATCCAAGCTATCTTTGTGACTACTTTGTGATTTCAATGTATTGTTTAAATAATATATAGTAGCAAAAGAAAATAAATCTGTGGTATGTCCAAGTTTGGAGCTGATTGGTTTCTTGTGACTTGCTTGAGTATAATGTTCTGTTATTTCTATGTTTCTTTTTTCCATTATATTCATTGCTTAAAGATAACTTAATTATTCTGTTCCTTATTTTTTTTATCCTTTATTCCTTGTCTCTTCATTTACACATACCTTCTTTTAGTTTTTTTGGTAGAAAGTTCATTTTTCGGTTAGTTTCTGTTATTGTCTTTGTTCACATCGAATTCTATCTAGTGTTTATGGGATACCTATTGAAGTATTGGCTATTCTTTTCTTTACAAGCATTTGAGTAGGTAGATACAGTGTAGTGTGAATTTTAATTCTTCTGATTATCCTATGATGTCTTAATTGTATTTTCAGCTAACATCATATTTCTTGTCTTGATTTTGGGAGTGAGTTATTTTAAGCTAAGTGCTGAAGGCAGAAAGAGCCACAAATAATCAAGTGACAAGGTACAAATTCAGTTGATGGGAAACAAAAAAAATCATTTTTTCTATCATATTATGTGGCTTAAAGTGCCATCAAAGATAGATCTCGTGGAGGCAACTATCTAGGCTGATAATTCAGAAGGGAGATTGTTACTAGTTAAGTAGTATTTTTTTTCTTTTTTCAGTTATTATTGTTTGCACATATTGAATTGACTTACATTTGCTTTATATTCTGTTTCTGGTGGTGTTGATGAGCAGGTAGCCAAGGATACACAGTTGATAGAGTCCATTGCTAAAAAACAATCCCAGATATTTTCAGAAAAATGTAAATTGTTTCCAGCAGATGTGCAAATTCAGTCCATATATCCATTGTAAAGGATTTCTTATATTATATATATTCATATGCATTTGAAAAGCAGAGTATTGAAATTGAAGTCAGATTCTGTGTTTTTCCATGTTTCTGAGTACAACAATCTTGACTTATATAGTCTTCTAATTAGCAGAAAGTGGTGAGTTGCACACATAAATTAAAATTAACTCATTAGTTTCTCTTCAATATTTTTCTCATATTTTTTATATATATATAATTCTTATATATATTCTTTTGCAGTTTGCCAAGATTGATTTACCGTCACAAATATTGATGATAAGCCCAACAGATATTCCTGGGGTGAGTGAAATTTCAATATTGATTATATATTTCACATTGTTATTATTCTCTTTTTTTTCCTTTTTTGATATTTCTTTCAAGTAACCATGCATCATTTTAAATAATTGAGCAACAGTTGCTGAAATTTCTGTTATATTAGGAGTCCAAGTGAAGTCAAGTAGTTCTAGTGCAGTTCCACTACCACCGCTATCGCCGCCACCCTCAATGTCTTCGGATGAGGGCTATGATAATGAGGATGAAAATGACACTGAAGACTATAGCTGATAGTTTTAGTATGGTTGAACAATATACTAGGAATTATAGTTGATGATCAATACATTTTGTTTATGTTTTGAATTATATTGACTTGCTTGTTTATAGTACTTTTTTTTAAGTTTGATAATACGATAAATTTGTTTATTTTTTGAAATATTATAAATATTCGAATACAAATTAGATAAAAATTTCTATTAAATTTATATTTATTTTGTATGAAAATAAGTTTATTTTGTAATTAGAAAAATAAAAAAATTCTATTTTACCTTACTGACGGATTTACAGACGGATTTTCTGTCTGTAATCAGAGTGTAAAATAATTTTTCAAAGTTCAAATTACAGACGAAAAATTTGTCTAAAAATCTGTCTGAAAATCCTTCTGTAATTACAGAAAAAAGTCCGGCTGTAATTACAGACGGAAAATCCGTCTGAAAATTCGTCTGTAATTACAGACGAAAAATCTGTCTGAAAATCCGTCTATAGTTACAGACAGAAAATCCGTCGAAAAGTTCGTCGCCTTCGGAAAATGGATGCAGAATTTACAGAGGAAAAATCCGTCGGTAACTGGTAAAAATCCGTTGGTAATTTTCCGACAGAAAAAATCCATCGGTAAATAATTTCCGATGGAGCTTTTACAGAGGGACAAAATCCGTCGGTAATTTTGTCAGTAACAAAAATTCCGTCTGTAATAAAGACTAAATGTGTTTGTAAATCTGTCTGTATTAATCTATTTTCTAGTAGTGAAATAGGCTTCCGATTCTTAGATTCTTTTCTAACTTTCTCCAATCGACACTTTATAACCGGTGTGAGCACTCCTGTGTGATTGTTTAGTTTCACTTTGTTCTTGGCTATGGCCCGCATTATGAACATTCAAACCTCCTCCAACAATGTTATAATGGGCTTGGCTCTTGCATCCTTGATCTTTGCATTGAACACCTCGCATGCATTGTTACAAATGCTATCCAACTTCGGCTTATGGCTGAATGCGCTTCTAGCCCATGCATCTCTTTGCCATTTATCTAAATATGGCCATGCATCTTCATTCAGTCTTTTTATCTTGTCTATTTCATCCCTTAACTCTTGATAAGTCTTTGCCCTTGCACATTCCCACAAATCCCCCTTAGTTGTAAATCCTTCCAACTCTTGTTAAAATTTCTTCACAAATGCCAGACGCAAAAACGATGGTGCACATTGGGCATCACCTCTTGCACTGCTGATATTAGTCCCTGCCAATCATGGTCATTTAATGACACATAGTGTATTAGTTCCTGCGAATCATGGTCGATCACCATAACAGTCCCTAACATAAACTCACCCTCCCCATAATAGTCCTTCACATTTAACACGAGTACACATAATAGTCCCTGACGTTTAAATTGATAACCCATAGTAACTATGTACAATGGTAAAACAACATAGATAGTAACTATCACATGTTAACAACAATAATAGGTGCTATGCCAATCAACATTTCAGTCAAATAACTTGCAAACTGATGAAACCTATATGCACTAATATAGCATACATACTATCAAGTTCTAACTTCAACAATTCAGTAAAATAACTTGCAAATAACTTGCAAACTAATTAAATCTCTGTGCACTTATATAGCATACATACTATCAAGTTATAAGTTCAACAATTCAGTCAAATAACTTGCAAACTAAATGAAATCTTTCTGCACTAACATAGCATACATACTAACAAAGGATCAAATAACATTTCAGCCAAATAAGTTGTATTAATTCATTCACAACATAATTGTCATAACAACAATAACAGTTAACTAATAATAGGATTAATATTTGTCGAATATGCATGGTTACCTTTTGCATATCAGATATAAAGCACCAGCCATTTTCTTTGTAGTGTCCCAAGTCTAGATGCAGTAATTCAAGAAACCACTTCCAGTTCTCCCTATTCTCTATCTCCACAATTGCCTACCCAATGACGTAGATATGATGGTTTGTATCCTGTCCAACTGCTGACAGAATTTGTCCACCAAATTGAGTCTTCAGAAATGCTCTATTTAATCCAATTAAAGGACAGCAGCCAGCTTTGAACCCATTTTTACAACCACTTAAGCACACATACATTCTCTCAAAAATAACTTCTCCGTTTGGTTGAGGTTTGGCACATATTTGCACTGTTGAACTGGGATTGGTTTTTAGCAAAGTCAAGCCATAGTCCCTCACCATCTTATATTGTTCCTTTTCATCACCATACAGTACACTTCTAGCATCCATCAAAGCCATCAAGATTGAATTTTTGTTTAGTGTCAAATCAAAACATGTTCTGAAATAGGTTGTAGCTTCGTAGTGTCTGAAGTTGGGATATTTTCTGACATTCTTCATAAGCTTGCTGCAGACCCAATTCCTATTAGCAGCCCTATTTCTATCTTCCTGGAACATGTGTGGTCGTCATTAAAGGTTTTGATCTGCCAACAAGTGTCCTCATGGTCCCTTGATGCATAAACCACCCAAGGACACTCCTTAATCTTACAAACTGCTCTACACCTTATATTATCGTTCTTCGCCAAGCGTATGCGCCTACCCTCTTGAATTATATACTCTCTAACAGTTTCTCTAAAGTCCCACTTTGTGCCAAATTTAATACCCACCTCAAGATGCAATTCACCAAATCTTGCACCCTTCCTAAACACTGGACATGCATCATCAGAATCTATGTCTTCTTCTAGTTCATCTTCCGAATTTGGAGGAGTCTTCATCTCCTTTGAGTGCCATGAATTGGCACGATACGAGTCAGCTCCAGGATCTAGACGATATTCTACACCTTCAGCAAAACTACCAATAAAACCAAGATCCACTTCTTTATCACTAACTCCTTGCGCAAATGCATCATCCTCGACCAGAATCTTCTCCTTTCCTTTAGCTAGAGGACCAACATTTCTCAATATCTTCTCGTTCTGGTTTTTGTTCACCCTACTCCTACTCCCACTGTTGACATTCTTCACCCCAGTATCTGAATTGGAAGAGCTGTCTTCATCAAGATTTGGCTTAAAAATGCTATCTTCTGCGCTCTCATAAGAGTCAGAAGACACCCCGAAAGGAATCTCATTATTAAAACTTTGCTTTGAAATCCTCTGGCAACAGACCTTGTACAAGGTCTCCTAGATATACTATTTTTGTTGGGCTGTTTGGACTTGTTGGTTTTATCTATTTTGGTATTTTTGGTGGTCTTGATGGGCTTTGTGGGCTGGATGCTACCAGTGGATTTGTTTGGCTTGGCTCCACTGACTTTGTTAATGGATTTTTTGGTCTGATTTTGATTTTTTGAAACTGTTGACGGTGGTTGTATAACTTTAGTGTTTAAGGCAATTTTGGTGTTTGGTGGTAATGGTTGTGTTAATCTTGGAGAATTCTTTTTCTGTTGTGTATTTTCCTCCAAAACCTTTGGCAGTGATGCTCCATGCTCGAAATATACATCAATAACTCCGTTATTAATCTTGGCACACTTCACCATCTCTCTTATCTCCTTGTCATTATTCAAGCTTCTTAGTCCATTCTCCAAACCTTTCCCAAGAACTTGCCACCAGCATTACTTTATCTCATCATAACCAAGCTTTTTATGGTAGTTCTTCAGATAGAAGACATCTAACGTATCCACATCTATAGGTCACCTAAATAAGCCTTATTATCCGGATAATATACCATTGTTCCTTCTTGATCTTCTTTGAAATCACTCCCGTGATGAAACATAATATCCAACATCTCTTTCATCTGAAAAAAAATTCAAAACCCATTACTTGACAATCACTATAAACACAAATAGATTTTTCTGTCTTATTTACACTAACTATTCAATAAAAAAATAAAAAGAATAATACATGTACACAAACAGATTTTTCTGTCTTATTTACATAATTATTTGCAGGATATAGTCACTTTATTTAGTACAAGACAAATACAATATTGACTCCTAGACACGGAATTTTTAATTGAATATGTATGTTTCAAGTTTCATAACATCACATCTTCTACAAACTTAATAAAGAGTATACTTTTGTGATAACATGTTGCTATTTATTTCCAATCTTCTAATAAAATTAAAGTGGCTTAAGTAAAATAGATCTTTTAAATATTCTCATCATTATACATAAGAACTAAATTAGACAAATTATATATTATACAGGACAACTGCAGCAAAAGTATTTATATTATTGTCTACATTACAATTCATTGCAGTATTTACTCATATAACATACATCAACAGATAAGAATTTTATCAAACAGAACACTCATGACCATGAAACAGAGCATGATTTTCAAGCAGAGCATCTCATGAAATCCCAATCTAATCAAATCCTAGAACCATAATAACAGAAAAAAATCATAATCCCAACCACACTCACAACACAAACATATACAAAAATTAGCATGCATTGCAAAAAAAAGAATAAAAAAATTTACCTTTACAAACGGTAGAACCTCTTGTTTCTGATGCAGGAGGAAACGAACGATGAAGTAAAACCTAATTTTGATGTCTTCTGAGTGCAAGAATTTCAACCTCACCAATGGAACCCTAAGGTAGTGGCATTCATGAAGAGAGCAGGAAGAAGAAAAGAAAAAGACAGATGGTGGAAGTGGAGAAGACAAGTGAAGGTAGGGTGTATTTTTTATCAAGCTCGTTTCATATTTTTATTTTGGGTCAAACGACGATGTTTTTACCATATTGGGGCGCCAACCCAAAATGCCAACGTTTTGGCTCTCCAACGTGGCAACTTTGTGACACATCAGATTGTCGGTGATGACTCATCACCGGAAAGCTGTCTAGGGACTATTGTGTTGCCCGGAGCCATATCTGGAGGATTACAATGGTGCAATTGGGATCTCAGGGATCACATTGGGTAACAACCCAAATCTCAGAGACTATTATAGGAATTTACTCGAAGATTTGTTTATTTGGACTTTTAATTGACAATAGGTAACACTTTAAGAAGTTTTTAAAAAATAAATATATTTACTAACATATATGAATAAATGTTACTTAATATTTAATTTATGATAATTACTAACACTTTAATAAATGTTAAAAAATGTTACTAAATGTATAAAATATAGTAATGTTAACATCTAATAAAAAATAAAAGTATACACATTAAATTCTTTCAAATTTTAGATAATGAATATTAAAATTAAGGGTAAAGTATACTTTTTATCCTTGAAGTTTGGCAAAAGTTTCAAAAATACCTCTAAGTTTTATTTTGTTTCAATTTTGTTCCAGAAGTTTTCAATTTGCATCAAATATACCATAGACGGCTAAATTTTCAAAAAATTTAAGACTAGTCTAACAATAATTCATGAAAATTATGCTTGATTTGCTTGTGTTAAGCGGTTGTTCTTATGAAATTGTTGTTGAATCGGTCTTAAATTTTTTGAAAAATTAGCCGTTAGTGGTATATTTGATGCAAATCGAAAACTTTTGAGACAAAATTGAAACAAAATAAAACTTAGAAATATTTTTAAAATATTTGTCAAACTTTAGGGATAAAAAATATACTTTACTCTAAAATTAATTATTAGTAAAAAATTAATGTCTTTTATATAAAAATAATAACTAAAAAACTTATTATTTATTTGTTTTTTATCTACAGGGACCCTGGTATTCTTAGCCGACGAGAACTTTTGTCCATTACGATCTTTTTATAAAAGTAGTTTAATGCTATAAATTTTTTGTGGCATAATCTATAATGTCAGGACCGACGTAGTTTTAAAAGACTTATGTTCTCGTAATATTATTATGCGTAAAAATACTAGTGTATTACTAATTTTACAACCAAAATGTGTCACATGTCACTTTCTCGTTGTAATTGAAATCAAAATTTTTCCTCCAAAATTAAAGAGTTCTCTCCTCCTTTCCCTCTCTCTTTCTCTATCTCTCTCATTCTTTTACCTACTCTATTTCTCTTATTCCTATACCCACTCTATCTCTTTTATATATTATTATCAATGTAATTATAAATTTAGCAATCAAAATATATAATATGATCATTTTTAATTGCAATTAAAATTAAATTAAAATTAAAATTAAAATTGAATTTGAAATATTAAAAATTAAAATTAAAATATAGCTATATTATATTACTAATTTAACAGTCAAAATATATCACATGACATTCTCTCATTAAAATTAAAATGAAATATTTCCTCCAAAATTAATAAATTTTCTTCCTACATTGTCTTATCTACCTCTCTCCATTTCTCTATTTCTCTCTATTCTTTCCACTCTATATATATTTTATATTTTATATTTTATATTTTATATTACTAATTTGATAAACTAAAATATTTCATACGGCATTCTTTCATTATAATTATAATAAAATCTTTCCACTCCAAAATTAACAAACTTATTCTCTCATTTTTCTTTATTTTTTTCTCTCATTCTCTATCTCTTTTTAGATTTTTATTCTACAAAAATTTTTGTTTTTATTTTTATTTATTTAAATATTTATTACATATAATTTAACTTATAAAAATTTTTTTATATAATTTTTTTATAAAAGTAGTTTGATTTTATAAATTTTTTTTGTCATAATCTATAATAATAAGTACTGAAATAGTTTGAATGCATAATGCTACATCTTGAAACAAATTTTGAAATTCAAATCACTTTACCCTATCAAAATAACTAACCCCAAACATTTCTGCAATACCGACGCATGTCATGAATTTTATAGGTACATAATGGTTACCAACCATTATGTAACAATAAAAATACAAACCAAATAAGGTGATAAAGGCATTTAATTTTATTCATTTTTTAAAAAAATCCTAAAAAATATTTACGAAGATTGATTAATTGATCGGAATCTTTTTTACAGGTCTAAAACACTAGTGAAACTTTTGAAGAGTACGTAGCTCACCCAAGGATCTTTTAGAAGGAGCCTTTTGAATAATAACGAGCTATACTTTAAAGGATAAATTCTTGATCAGAACATTTAGTGCTTACCTTTGGCGCTTCAATTCAATAGCGCGACCCTATAGTAATTTATCCTAATACTTTCTACTAAAATTATTGCATCTCGCCACTCATATTCTGTTCGTGCAAGGATATTGGTTTCCGTGCTATACGTCGGGCTCCAGGTATTACTGGTGAGATAACCGCGTCTGTGATGGAGAACACCTTGCTTGAACACGGACCGAGAGGGGTACCTGCAAAAAGGACTCCGACACTCAAGTTAGTAAAGAATATTTTTTAATATACGAGTATGGGAACGAAGTGCTAGTGTGTGTAGTCTAGATGCCCTTGGTGATTTCAGCAGTTGCCGTTTTATAGAATTTTGGGTTGAATCCGTTTAATGATTTGTTGGAGTAAATCTCGGTTTGAGCTGAGATTCTTGGGTGGTTATTGTTATCATGTTTATCCGCTGCTTACCTGCTTCTTTAACGTGGCTGACATGGCCGAGATATAGGGTGTAGGTTCCAATTTTGTAGGGTGCAGTACATAGCCCCCAAGCTTGACTTGCCTGGGTTTTTATTTTAGCAAGTTGAGCTTAAGTCGACCTATATCTCGGTCTTGGCAACCCCCAAGCTCCACACTGCGTTTTGTTAGGCCTCGTGGTTCGCAATCTGTAAATTTTGAAAAGATGGTTTAATGATTAATTATTGGCTTCAAAGAAGTGTTTTTCCCCATTTTTTAGGAAAACATGCTGCAGTTATTTCACTTAATGACTGCATCTGAACCGTTTTTGACCCTTAGTCCCTTAATGGTTCGTCTTTTTGCTTTCCCACTTAGTTAGTGGGTTGTAATAGGCTTTTACTGTTTTTTTCTCTTGGAAATGTCTCAAAAAGCCACTCCTTTTTACTCTGATTTTGACCAAAAATGACTTTCAAATGTTAGATTTTTCTTCTTCTCCGTCTTCTACTCTTTTTATGTATCTTGTCGTAATTTAGTCTATAATGGAAAAGGAAAGGTCAAAGGAAAAGCAAAAAGTTGTTGAGGTTAAAAAAGATAATCTTTATCATTGGATACATGATGATGTTAAGACCCGTGCTTCTTTGTACTGTAGTTCTGATTCTCTTCGAGAGCTTCGTGCCGTGAAATTGACTAAGGATGGTTCTAATGTTGCTATCGAACTTCTCTCCTGCTCGAGTGAGGATAGGGTTTGTGAGCGCAGGGGAGATTGGGGAAACTTCTATATGTATTCTCCTTGTTTCTCTGAGTTGTATGTTAGGTTTCCTTTTTCTTCTTTTGAATGCGACGTCTTGACTCAGCTAAATTGTGCCCCTTTCCAACTACACCTGAATTCGTGGGCGTTTCTGAAGGCATATCATTGTTTGATGGATTTTCTTGAATATTCTCCTTCTCCTGGGAATTTCTTTTTTCTGTTTCAGTCCAAGGGAGTTCGAAAGGGTTTATGGGTTTGTGTGAGTAGCTTTCCTGGTCAGTCTATATTCCTTCTTTACAAGTCTTCTTTTCAAAATTTCAAATTTCTATTCGTCAAAGTCCGATCTATAGAGACTGAATACCCTTTTTATCTTGATGATGAGCTGATAGAGAGATATCCGCTTTATTGGTGTTCCGAGCCTATGCAAGTTCTCAAGGCTTATAGGACCGAGGAGGAGGATTTGGTTATTGACTTTTTGGTAAAAAAATTTGCTACTGGAGAGTGCCTTTCGATCTCTGAGATGTTGAATTTTGAAAAAGAGAATGATAGGGAGGGGTTGAGGACTAT
>NC_029776.3:19713377-19726853 GCF_000817695.3 Arachis duranensis
ATATATATATGTGCATATTTAGTATTAGCTTATTGCTTGACAATTGATGTTGTTTGTGTTTGTTTGTAGGAGGACGGGTTCCACATCTGACTTCGTCCAGGCTTCAGTCTTTCCTTGATAAGAAAAAAGAGAAAGGTGTGAGTACCTCTGCGTTTTTGAAGACTGGTGAGGAGGGTGTTGCTTTCTCTACTGCGTAACCAGGTTCTTCAAAAAGAAAAAGGGACGAGTCTGATAATTCGCTGAAGGTGCTGTCTGACGGGGGTAAGGCTCATACCGAGGTTTCAACATCGGTTTTTGATCATCAGCGTAGACTCCATGGTTTTCATTCCTGGGATGAATGCTCATTCTTTGTGGAGTGATCAATTTCCTCTGGCCGATCTCTCTGATAGGGCTTCCCAATTTCTTGGGGACATGGTGCTTACCCGCCGTGCCGGGGTGGAAGCCTTAGGTAAATATGTTCAGGTAATTTTCGTCTGTCTCTTTTTCTTCCCTCTCCTCTCTCTTTTTCTCTTTTCTTTTTGTTTTTTTGATTGGGTTTAATATTGCCCTATCAGGTTGTTGCTGCTCATCTACTGTGTGTTGGTTGTACCACTGAATTGCTCGGAGCCGAGCAACTTGTTGATGTTGATAAGTTTGTTGCTCTGGAGCGTTTGGTGAAAGAGAAGGAGGGTGTTATTATTGACATCACGACTAAAATGAAGGAGAAGGAAGATGCTGTTACCGATATTGCTGTAAAGTTGAAGGAGAAAGAGCAAGAAGTAGGTCATCTTCAGGATCAAATTCGGTCTCTTCAGGCCGAGATAAGGGATAATGACAAGACAAAAGGTGAGATGACTGCCCGTATTCATGAGCTGGAGGATCAAGGTATAGAAATGTTTACCTCAGGGTTCGACCGAGCTGTTTCTCAGGTGTCGCTGTTTTTTCCCGGGTTTGATGTTCGTCAACTTGATGTGACGAAGATAGTTATTAACGGAGAGTTGGTTCAAGATGAGGCTGGCGAGGATCATGATGAGAATGTTCCACTGCCTGTTTGATGTCTTATTAGAAAGTAGTTTGGATTTGTGTTTTGTTTTTTGAAAAACTTATGTCGGTTTTTGTTCCGACGTTAATGACTGATTGTCCGAACTATGGTTTCGGAATGGCTTTGCTATGATATGCTTTATGATTCCAACGTTTATGCTTGTTGGTTTGTAGTATGTTTAGAATACAACTGTATAATATAGTAAATGTATGCTTTTATTCAGATAGAATTGTTCCTCATGTTTGAGGTTTGCAGGGTGGTCGGCCTCGTTAAAACCTACCCGAGTAAACCCTCCTTAGGGAAAAACCTCGTGGCTAGGAAAAAGAGTACCTGGCCATCCTGCTTCTTACAACATTATGATCAGCTATAGTAGTACTTAAGTGACGAAATATTCCATGTATTCGGTAAGGCTGTTCCGTTCAATGTCTCTAAGCAGTAGGCACCTTTCCCGATCACTTTGGCGATCCAAAAAGGTCCTTCTCATGTTGCTGCTAATTTTCCATGGCTTGGTGGCTTCCGAGTATCTTCTAGTTGTCTGAGCACTAGGTCTCCTTGTTTAAGGATCCTTGGTTTGACTTTCTTGTCGTACTGACGCTTCATAGCTAGTTGCATTAACTTTTGTCTTAGCTCTGTGTAATTGTGTTCTTCCTCGACGACGTCAATTTTGGCACACCAAGATTATTCATTGGCACTCTCGTTGAAGTGTTCGGTCCTTGTTGAGCCTTGGCTGATTTCCAAAGGGATTACGCACTCTGATATGTACACTAAGCGAAAAGGACTTTCTTTTGTCGTGGTTTGAGGAGTTGTGTTATAACTCCACAGTATTTCTGGTATAAGCTCGGCCCAGTGACCTTTAGCCTCGGTCAATTTTTTCTTAAGGGCCTGCAAAATCACTTTATTAGCCGCCTCTGCGAGCCCATTGGTCTGTGGGTGCTCGATAGAGAAAAAATGGTGTCTAATATTCATGTTAGTTAAGAACGAGGTGATTTTTTTATCACTAAATTGCCTGCCATTATCAGAAATAATTTCTCTTGGTAAACCATATCTACAAATAATAAATTTCTAAATAAACTTTTGTACCTTGTCCGAGGTGATTTTTGCAAGTGGTTATGCTTCTATCCACTTTGTTAAGTAATCGATAGCTACCAAAAGGAACTTTACCTAGCCTAGCGATATTGGGAATGGTCCGAGGATGTCCATGCCCCACTTGTGGAATGACCAACTGGCGTCTTGACACGATTCGCATTTTCGAACCTTGTTCGTGCAGTCTGACCTTAAGGTCGGCCATTAGTAGCCTGCATGCAAGATTTTTGCTGTCAGGCTTCTGCCTCCGATGTGGTGTCCACAGATACCTTCATGGACTTCGTCGACTGCTGCTCTTGCGCCATCCCCTGCGAGGCATTTAAGAAGTGGTCGGGAGAAACCACGTGTGTATAGATCATCTCCAATTAGGGTGTAATTGGTTGCTTTCCTTTTGATAGATCTCGAATCACCTTCTGGCACTACTCCTGTCTTTAGGTAATGTATTATGGGGGTTCGCCAATCTCCTTCCTGTGACACATATAAAACATATTGCATATCTAGGCTAGATTTCGTTAGTGTGAGGTGTACCATATTTTCTGAGTGTTGATCATCTCTATATGTTGCTAGCTTTGATAGTATATCTGCCCTGCTGTTTTGTTCTCGGGGTATATGTGTTATTTCAAATGTTTGAAAACTTCTTATCATGTTTTTAGTAATATGTAAGTATTTTTCTAAAAAGGGGATCTTTGGTTTGAAAGTTACCGGTTACCTGTTGTACTACGAGTAAGGAATCACAGTATACTTGCAAGCTCGACACTTGAATTTCTTTTGTGAGTCGTAGTCCTGCTAACAACGCCTTATACTCGGCTTGGTTGTTTGTTTCCTGGAATAGAAATTTGATTGATTGTTCAGCAAATACCACTGCTTTGTCTTTTAGCAGTATTCCTGCTCCGCATTCGTTGTCATTGGATGCTCCATCTACATATAATTCCCATGGCTCGGCTTCCTCTACTTCATTGGTGAATTCGGAGATAAAATCGGCCAGGGCTTGGGCCCTGGGGGATCCCCTGGACTGATAAGTAATGTCGAATTCTGAGAGTTCGACCGACTATTTTGTGAGTCTTCATGCTAGGTCAGGTTTTGCTAGGATTTGTCGAAGCGGTTGATTGGTCCGAACTATAATTCGGTATCATTGAAAATAATGTCGTAGCCTCCAAGCTGTGGTAATTAGTCCGAATGCTAATTTCTCTATCATTGAGTATCTCGTTTCAGCACCCTGTAGGAATTCACTTACAAAGTATACTGGGTGTTGTTCTTTTTCGTTATCTGTTACAAGTACCGAACTGATTGTGTTAGTTGAAATTGAAAGGAATAGATGTAATGGCTTACCTTGTTCTGGCTTTTTCAATATAGGTGGCAACCCTAAGGCATTTTTGAATTTTGTGAAAGCTTCTTCACATTCCTCTGTCCAAATGAATTGATCCGACTTTTTTAAGGTGTTGAAGAAGTGATATGATTTTTCTGCTGCTGCTTGCAAGAAGCGGGAAAGAGCTGCTAACCGACCTGTTAGCTGTTGGACTTCTTTCTTATTCCGAGAAGATTGCATGTTGATTACTGCGAGACATTTGTCTGGGTTTGCCTCTATCTCCCTGTTGGTTAATAGGAAGCTGAGGAATTTTCCTCCTTGTACTCCGAAGGCGCACTTTTCTGGGTTCAATCTCATATTATGTTTTCTGAGCTGTTCAAATACCTTGGTTAGGTCGTGCTTGTGCTGTTCCTCCGAGGTTGACTTTACTACCATGTCGTCAACGTATAGTTCTTTGAACACTTTGTCCATTAGCCGTTGATACGTTGCCCCCACATTTTTTAGCCCAAAGGACATGACCTTGTAACAGAAGTTCCCTTGATCGGTGATGAATGCTGTTTTTTCTTTGTCTCCCGGATGCATGAGAATTTGATTATAACCTGAGTAGGCATCTATGAAGCTAAGTACTGGGAAACCTGAGGTGTTGTCTACCAGCTTGTCTATGTTGGGCAGTGGGTAACCGTCTTTGGAGCATGCTTTGTTTAAGTCGGTAAAGTCTACACACATGCGCCACTTTTCCGAGCTTTTTCGCACCATTACGACGTTTGATAGCCATGCAGCCCATGCTGAAAATCGTAGTTCCCGAATAAATCCTGCTTCCAAGATCTTTTTCGTTTCTGCCTCGGCTGCCTTTCTCCTTTTTTCTCCCAAGTTTCTTTCCTTTTGTCGTATAGGTCGGGCATTGGGGTTGACTGCCAACCTATGGCAAATAAAATTGGGGTCAATACCAGGCATGTCCGCCGGTGTCCATACAAAAAGGTCAGCATTTGTCTTTAGTATTGTGATAATGTCATCCTTCTGTCCTGCAATGAACGCGGATCCTATGTTAGTGAATCGTTCTCCCTGACCTAATTGTACCTTTTCAAGATCATCCGTTGGCTTGGAATGACTGTCGTCACTTCTAGGGTTCAGTTCAGCCAAAGTTGGTATATTTTCCGAGTTGTACACCGTGTGTATCCGAGGTGTTTCTTCCTTCTTGATGCTTTGAGGCTTGCATTGTAGCATTGTCTCACCTCCTTGTGGTCGGCGTATACCGTCCCACTACATTATCCTGCAAAGGAAATTTCACACAAAGATGAATTGTTGAAACAATGGCCCCAAAGGCGTTCAGTGATGGACGCCCTAGGATGATATTATAAGGGCTGGGGCAATCAATCACTAGGAATTGAATGTCTAGTGTTTTATTGTTTGGAGATTCTCCAATTGTTGTTCTCAGCCAAATATACCCTGATACCGATACCTTTTTCCTGGAGAACCCTACCAATTCTCTGGGTGACGGTTGTAGTGCGTTGTCGCTAAAGTACATCTTTTTGAAGGTTGAGTAGAACAAGACATCGGCGCTGCTTTCTGGATCGAGCAAGACCTTTTTATTGTTAACTCTCCCATGTGGACTGAGATGACGACAGGATCGTCTAAGTTCGTACAGGTTGTTTTGAAATTGGCCGCGCTGAAGTCGATGCGGGAGGTCGGAACCGACGTTTGTCGTACCGGACGAGATCCTTCAATCGTCATCATTGCTCGATAGCTTCTTTTCCTTGCTGAAGTGGTATTCCCGCCGCCAGCGAAGCCTCCTGAAATGTAATTTATTATCCCCTTGGATGGGGGTGTTATGACTTGTTTTTGCTTGCTTTCTCTTTCTACTTCTCTTTCTGTGTCGCGTTGCTTTCTTGACGAGATATATTTGTCTAAAAGTTCTTGTCTCGCCAATCTTTCCAGCAGATCTTTTGCCACCACACACTCGTCTGTTGTATGGCCGAACTTTTGGTGGAAAGCACAGTGCTTGCTTCTATCCACATACTTTTGATCTTGGTATGACTCTGCTCTGATAGGTGGTTTGATCAGTTTATTGTGCAGAATTTTCTTGATTATGTCCTCCCTTTTTGTGTTGAATTTTGTGTACGAGTCAAACTTCGGCGCTAGTTTGAATGGTTTTCTGGGGTCTTTACTTATAGGCCGGTGCGGCCTTTCCTCTTCTCTCTTGGTCGGCCTTTCGCTTCTTCTGGCCTCCCTGAGCTCTTCAATTTCAATTTAGCTCTGGGCTTTTTTTGGAACTCCTCCAACGTTTTCGGTTTTGCCACTGCTATTGCTTCCGGAAATTTTCCGGGGCGGAGTCCGCTTTTGATGGCGTGCAGCTGCACTTCGGAGTTAAGATCGTGGATTTGCATAGCTGCTTCTGTGAACCGTGTCATGTACTCCTTTAAGCTTTCATGTTGTCCCTATTTGATCGTGCTGAGATAGTCTGAGTCTCGCACATAGATTTTGGATGCTGCAAAATGATTTATAAATAATTTGGCAAACTCTTCAAAACTTGATATAGATCCTGCAGGTAAGTTAGAAAACCATAATAAAGCAGCTCCATCTAAGAATGTTGGAAAAGATCGGGACAAGATGGGATTGGAGTCACTATTGAGAAACATCATTGATTCAAATTTTGTAACATGGATTTTAGGATCTTCGATCACCTCACTACAAGAAAAAAGGCTTGTCGGCACCCTTTTTTCTTGCCACGCTTTTAAAGCGTGCCCAAAAGTGGTCTATGGGCACGCTTTTGCGAGGGTGGCCACTGATTTGTGATTTGACCATGCTTGAAAAGCGTGGCCATAGAGAGAAATCGGCACGCTTTTATAAGGGTGGCCACTTATTTAAAATTTGGCCACGCTTTTTTATCGCCACCCTTAAAAAGCGTGACCATAGAGGGAAATTGGCACGCTTTTGAAACGTGGCAAAATGATTTCGTTATCGTTACATTTTAAAGCGTGGCCGTTTCCTCTAAATCTTTTGGCACGCTTTATAAGCGTGGCCACAAAGTTCAAAAAAAAAAAAGATTCCACCCCTCTTAGTTCGAAACAAATAGTTTACACAACAAACCCCCTAAGGCCCTGACAACACTTCTTCCTTTCTTCGAAACACACCCTCCTCTTCTTTGAAACAATGCCTTAAAAGCGAAAACCTTAACACAGAGCTCATCACCCTAACGGCGGCGGCGCTCTTCACCTAACATAGAGCTCATCGCCGGTGCTCTCACTCTCTCCCCTAATAACACTCGTTGGTCAACCTCGTTCCAACCCTCTCTAGCAATCCCTCCGTAGGTGCCACCTCTGCCGGTGTTCCCTGCATCGGCGCTCCTTCCGTCTCTCCTGTAAACACCTATCCCTCCTGCGGCGGTGACTCATTCTGGTAAGGCCTCCCTCGGCGCTCACTCTCTGTCGCAAACCCTCCGTCGACGCTCTCTCTCGCAAACCCTCAATCGTCACTCCTCCCTCCATGGTTTGGCACCCGCCGCGTTGCCGTCTCCCTCTCTGAAGTCGTCGCACCGCCGTCTCCACCTCCGTCACTCGTCGCACCTCCGTCAGCCACGTTCAGCGTTCGCAGCACCGTGGTAAATTATCTCTTCAAAATTTTTTTGATCTGATTATTTGTTTTTGAATTTGATTTTTTTGTTTTGATTTTCTTGGTTCATTTTTTTCTGATATTTCTAAATTTATATTTTTTCTAATCTGATATTTGGTTTAGGGTTTTTTGCTATAGAGTAACTTTAGTTAGGTAGGTTATATGCTATTATTTTTGCTATAGAGTAACATGGTAGGGGTACCTTTCCCTGCTTGATTTGTTACGAAGACTGTTTAATATATTTCAATACTTAAATATATTTAATATTTAATATCCAACTTGCAGGACATTCAAGAGGCTCATGGGGCAAATAGTTCCTGTATTTGGTGTTGATTGTGCATCAGGTTCGTCTTTTGTCCTTGCCCTAACCTATTGATGTCTGGAATCCTATATTGTATCTTTATTTATTCAAGATTTAATTAAGGGTCTTGGTAACAAGTGTTAAGGCACTTGCTAAGAATACTATAAGAACAAGTAAATGTTAATTTTTTTTTAATTTTTCTATGCACTTAATGCAAACCAAAACTTTTCTATTTTCTCTCTTAACCAATGCCCATAGGAAACTCTTAAGTTAAATCTTTTAAATTAATTTGTAAGGCTCTAATTGTATAGTTTCATCAAATTTTTAAGGCTTAATTACGCCAGTCCTTCTCAACAGCTGTTAAACATTCTGAATTTCTGATAATTGAGTCTTTTGTTGTTAGCAGTCCCTGCCTATTGATGTAGAGAATGAATTATACTCTATTTTGAACTTAATCTTGTAGTAATATGTTGCCTAAGTTAGTTTTATATTGGCCTTAATACATGTTACTTGTCTAACTTTTTTCCATCCATTGGTTATTAGGAGATACGTTTACTGATGGATCAGTTAAATACACAATGACTTCCATAAATGTTCCTGAACCTGTAATGTCATTAGCTATATAGCCAGTTTCAAAAGATTCTGGAGGGCAAGTAAGTAGTTTCTTTATGTAACACACTGACCACCCTGTCCCAGCTTATCAAGTATTTGATTTTCTTGGTATATCACTTGTAGTTTTCAAAAGCTTTGAATCGCTTCCAGAAAGAGGATCCTACATTCCGTGTTGGTTTAGACCCAGAGCTTGTGCTTGTGCTTTGCTCGAGCAGTGCCTATCACTGCTTCTTAAGTATGCTGTAGCCAATGTAGTTTCTGTTAAGATATTTTTTTCACTATTTTATTGCTTTAAAATGTCTCATAAAAACTGAAATTTGGTTAGTTGCAGTGGAAATGGATTGTGACTTAAAGCAAGCTTTAACTAAAATGTTAGTGATTTGAACACTGGATTTCTTTGCTTTAGGGAAGACTTTGTCTGATAATTATGGCTATTCAGTTCTGTTCCGTTATGTTCTGTTCTAACATTTGTTGCTTAAGTTTGAAGATATTTTTTGTTTGTTTCTTGATCCTCACTTCTGTTTCCCTTCTTTTTTTGGTTTAATTTAATGTATTTAGTTGCTTTCCTTTGCATACTTTGTCTTTTGAATATATTCTCTGCTCTCTCTTTAACTGAATGGTTCTATTTTAAGTTTTTTGAAACCACAAATTGCTTTGTCATTCTTTGTTATTTTGTGTTCTTTCTAATTGGAATTTAGTTAACTAACTAAGCACCTTTTTCTCTTGTTTAGTTCAAAATGTTCTCTCTTCTATTGTTCAGTTAATCATTACTTTTACTATGCCTTGTTAATCATTACTTTTTCTAGGGTGGTAATTCAATTTGAAGATAAATGTTCTGTTTAAAACAGTAGAGACCAGATTAAAAGCTTTTAAATTGCTAATGCTAACATTATGGGATTGCTAATGCTAATGCTAACATTATGGGATTGCATGTCCCATTTTGTTTCATATCTGGTTCTCCCCTTGGTCTCTTCGTCTCTTTGTTTCTCTGTCCCTTTTTTTCTTTTTTCTTTTCTGCTTTGCAGCTCTAATTTTCTACAATTGTTGCTTCACATATTCTTGTTTATTGTGGCATTAATGAAAGAAGTTCTCCATCTAATACCTTGCTCTCAATAATACGGGATTTCCTGTTTGACAAAACAAATTTATTCTTTTAATGCATTGTGGTTTAGTTTCTAGTTTTTTCTGTTTAGTCAATCTTATTTGTAACTAAAGAGGTTGACCTTTCTGTTCTTCTTTGCAATTCTTATGGCTTGACTTCCTGGATCTTGCATGTCTTCTTTTGGTTGTCTAATCTTTCTTGGTTATTCTTAAGATTCCATATATAAAATTTATCATGTTTTGAACAAAGTGAGCATATCATGGCTGATGTATGTTGCTGGTTATTATGCTCACAAATTATGAAAGTCTCAGTCTTGAAATTGATTACATCTTTTTTATGTTTTGCCCCTTTAAAACCTTTTTTAAAGAGTTGAAAGTAATTTACAAGTTTTAATTATGCAATGTAGGATTCAATCGCAAATGGAATCCCTTTGGAAGATTTTGGACATGGTCATCCTGATCCTAATATGAGGTGAGTTTAGCTCTTTATTTTATAAAATTGTCTTTTCACCCGAGATAAATATATTTGATGGATTGTTCATTGGATAGATATGCAAAGGATCTTGTCAACATTTTGTATGCTGAAAATGGTCCTGATTTTGGAGCTCCATTACTATAAATATATCTTGAAATTATTAGAATTCTGAAAAACAATGTTGACCATTTAGAATGGTAACATCTATGTGTTCTCCAAGAAAAGAAAAATTATTGTGTATCTTTTGTTTACAGGACTGTTTTAGCTTGGCTTTCTATTATTGCGCACCGCAACAAAGACAAGAAGGCAGGGGGGAAACTGATCACTGTGGCTGATGTTGTGAAGGAACACTGGGCAACTTATGGATTCTTTTCTAGATATGACTGAGGTAGGTGTCATCATGGTTGCAATTGAAGTTTCATTTGTAACATGATCTTGGCATTTCAGTTTTATCTTTTGATTTTCTTTGTAAAATGAGCATGGTTAAGTGTAATGGTTTATTTTACACATCCATCTCCTTCATGTAGGAATGTGAATCTGAAGGTGCCAATAAAATGGTAGCATATCTACGAGAGACTGCATCAAAGAGCAAGATTGGCGATAAGTTCTAATGATAATTTTGATAGTTCTAATGATCTCCTAAGTTCTAACGGTGAACTTATTTTGTCCTAATTCAATTATTAGTTTTGTTAAAGTATTGTAATTTTTTAATTACAATTTTAGCATGTAAATAATTCATGTAAATCAATAAAAAATCAATTTTTTATACATTCTAATTTTCTCTTTTTTATTTAATTTGACAAAGGAATAGGCCACGCTTTGAAAACGTGGCAAAAGATTTTAGCTGGCAAGCCACGCTTTTGAGGTGTGTTATGGGCACCCTTCAAAAGCGTGGTGATATGTACATTTTTTGGTACGCTTTTAAAGCGTAGCTATAGGTTAATAGATATGACCATGCTTTTTAAGCGTGCCAACAGATGAAAGCGTGCCAATAGAAAAAACGTGCCGATAGATCCATAAAAGCGTGGCGATAGAGCAACCGGCACGCTGGCGGACGTGACCCTTTTAAAAGCGTGCCGATAGCTCAAAAAGCGTGGCGAAAAGCTATCAGCACGCTTTTTTACACTTTTCGGTACGCTTTTAAAGCGTGGCAGAAAGCTTATTTTCTTGTAGTGCCTTGTACGGTATTAGGGTCATTGGAAGTGTAAAATTTTTAGGTATTTTAAAGCTCATTATTTCTTCCGAAAAGGGATTAGTCCATCGTCTTGCTGTTTTGGGGTTAGTTTCCCCGTCTTTGCATTTGATTCCGACTGATGCTCCTCAAGCTTATCAGTATTTGCTTTCTTGTTGGTCTTCTGTTCGTCATTGTTCTGCATTGCCGCCAATAGTTCGGCCATTTGCTGGTTTTCCACGAGCAAGGCGGCATTCGCGGCTAACAGATCAACGTTGGTCGGATTGGTCGAGGGAGTTATTGAATGGTCCGTCATGGTTCAGTTCCTGAAAGGAAAGAAAACACAAGGCCAATGTAATATTGTTAGCTCGAAAAAACTAGAAGGTGAGGCTTTTGGGCCCCACGGTGGGCGCCAGATGTTCGTGCAAGGATACTCGTTTCCGTGCTATACGTCGGGCTCCAGGTGTTACTGGTGAGATAACCGGGTCTGCAACGGGGAACACCTTGCTTGAATACGGACCGAGCGGGGTACCTACAAAAAGCACTCCGACGCTCAAGTTAGTAAAGAATATTTTTCAATATACAAGTTTGGGAATGAAGTGCTAGTGTGTGTAGTCTAGATGCCCTTGGTGATTTCAGCAGTTGCCGTTTTATAGACTTTTTGGTTGAATCCGTTTAATGATTTATTAGAGTAAATCTCGGTTTGAGCCGAGATTCTTGGGTGGTTATTGTTATCGTGTTTATCCGCTGCTTACCTGCTTCTTTAACGTAGCTGACGTGGCCGAGATATAGATATAGGGTGTAGGTTCCGATTTTGTAGGGTGCAGTACATATTCTATATCCAATTAAATTGGTTCATTGGTTGTATCGATTGGCAAAGTGACCAATTTATGAGAAGTTGTTCCGTTATCTTTTTCTTCAAATTATAGTTGCCTAGTTCAACAAAGAAAAAGTAGAGGGCCAATTCTATGGTACTTATCAATTATTGTTTAACTTTTATTTAATTTATTTTTTGTGGTAAGTTTTAATTTGTTTAAAAAAATTATTTTTATATCTTTTAAATTAAATATTAAATTTTAACTTTTTTTTGTAGTAAATAAGCACCACTCTTTATACACCATAACATTTACCAAAATAAAAACTATCTAACATTTAAAATCAGATTATCCTAAGCATCATTCAGAATTTCAGACTCACTTATTATTCTTTAATTTAGTTATTTTAAGGTGAATTCTATAATATTTTTATTATGTTGCTTAAATTGTTTAGTTTCTTTTTTAAAATAAAAAATTAAAATAAAAAATAAATTATATAAAATTTATTAAATATTATTTATTTATTTTTTTAATAACTTAAGTATAAAATAATAGATATCATAACATTTAGCTTATAAAGGTGAGTCAGAAAATTACATCCTTATCAGGTGAGCTCCATTTCAAAATTTACCTTTATTTTAATCTCTTCTTGGTATAACTGATTTTAGGTATTTCAGTTCGCTAATTATATTCGTATAATAAAATTAACTATCAAAATATTTATATGTAAATATATATAATTTAATTTATTTTTATTATATATTTATATTTTAATATTTATTTTATATTAATAACTAATTTTAATGTAGATGTGCTATAATTTCTAACTATATAATACTTATTACTTAGCTAGTAACATGCATATCTCAGCTTACGGAGATAAAAACGAAAAGGATTTAATATTTTTCGTTCACATTTTTCTTTATTTATTCCCAAATGCAAATCGTAGGTAGGAAAAACAGAAGAAAAAAAAAGAAAAGAAAAAGAAAATCCTAAGTTGAATAGAAAACTTCAAGCATCAACAATGTCTTCAGTATCAGCAGAGGCCAAAACAAATTGGGGTTCTTCAATTTCAAGTCCACAAGTCCCATCGATGGCATTGCTCTTTCCCAATGCTTTCAACGCCAAATGAGCTGCCTTCTGCCCTGATATCATCATTGCTCCGAATGTTGGACCCTGCAAAAGAAATTCATATTCATATTCCATGCATGCATTCTCATTTCTCAATAATAATAATAATAATAATAATAATAATAATAATAATAATAATAATAATAATAATAATAATAATAGTGAAATTACCATTCTGGGGGCACCATCAATCTCAGCAACTTCCATGCCGGTGACAATCATGCCAGGCACAATCTCCCTGGTGAGCCTAACAATGGCATCCTCCGCGGTGTTCATGTCAAGGGCCTTCATTCCGGGCACGCTGTCAATCATGCCGATGCTCTTCAGCCTCTTAACCCCGGTGGCGCCGAAAGGCCCGTCGTGCCCGCACGAGCTCACCACAACCTTGGCCTCCATCACGTTCGGGTCCATGCACGACTGTGTGTCATGGTTCATCGACACCAGAGCCCAGTTTGTGACAACTCCACCAACTCTCCCTCCTTTCACAATCAGATCCTCCGCCGCCACGGCGTTGAACAGCTTCACGTTGGGCCTCGCCAGCAGCTTGCTCATGATGGTGGAAGTGAACAGCGCCGCGTGCTTTATGACAACGTAGTCCTCTTGCTCGTCGTATGCCACCTCCAACTCGTCCAGGAAGCGGTGGGCGGGCTTGCGAACCACCATGGCGGAGAAGAGCTGGCCGCCGAGCCAGGCCCCACCGCCGGGGCTGACGGATTGCTCGATGATGGCGACGCGGATGGAGGGGTTCTTGCTGAGCTCATACGCACAGGAGAGGCCAGCGGAGCCGGCACCAACCACGATGACGTCGGTGTCTGCGTAGGTGATCATGTCGGTCATGTAGCGGCGGGTCA
>NC_029776.3:19726867-19767471 GCF_000817695.3 Arachis duranensis
GCGGGTCATCTCGCGTGCGACGATGGACTCCTTGATGGGTTGGAACTTGAAGGATTGGAGGTCGTAAGGGGGTGTGGCCATGGACATGGAGATTGTTTGGCTCTGCTGCTGTTGGGATTTGATGGGAGTGACTCTGGAAGTGGCGACCGGTGTGCCGTGGAAGGCGGAGGCCTTGATGAGGTTTGAGGAGAGGGCGGTGGTGGTGGCCATGGCTGCCATTGGAAGGGAATTAATTAATTAAGAATAGTGGTAAGAAGAAGACGACGATGGACACTGAGACGAAGGAGTGTTGGGAGCTGGTGGGGTTTATATGGAGAAATGGGAGTGGCGGTGGGGTCAGTGAATGAGTGAAATATCAAATATCTGAATGGAAAAATCTAGCAAGCAGTCTATGCTTTTTGATTTTTGAGTGATCAAGATAGAATTTGAACGGTTGGAAAGCTTCTATGTTTCCGTATCTGCTCTCCCTCTCTACTTTTTTCGGATATTTTCTTATGTTTTTCAAATCAAATTTCATCACTCTTAATTTCGATATTATGTTTCCTGTCTTGCGGATTTTCTTTTTATTTTTTTTTTGTGACAGGATTTTCTTTTTATTTGTGGAGTGTAAAATTATTTTGTATACTTGATTTTTAAAAAACTTTGTTGTTTGTAGGATTTTTTATTTTAATAAATAAAATAAATATAAAAATCACTGAAATAAATAATTTTAAAAATATTTACCAAAATAAATATCATTCTCTTATTTCGTTTAGACGATAAATGAGATAATTTTGCCCATTAAATAATACGGTTATTTAAATTATATTTTAAATTTTTTATTTATTCTCATGCAACAAATAAAATTTTTATGTATTCTCATATAACAAACAAAATTTCAAATTTTTAAACGAAATAATTAAATATAATTTTTGAAATTTTAAATTTATAAAATTTTGTTTGTTATATAGGAGTATATAAAAATTTATTTGTTACTTAAAATTGCAGTACATAAAAATTTGAAATATAATTTAAAAAAAATTTAATGGAGATGGATTGATTGGTTTAATGATTCTATTAATAGTTAATATAAAATAACCGTATTAATAGAATACTGAACAGTTTAAAAGTTTAACGGTGCACTTATAAATATGTTAACTTATAAATATATTAATGTATTTTCAAAGTAAACTTGTTAACATAATAAATAGATCGTCCATCTTCTCTCTTATTTAAAATAAATGGTTTATCTTTTTTATTATTTGAAATATTCTATTTTTAAGAATTTAATTAAATTAAAAATATTAATATTTTTATTATTTTTAAAAATTATATTAAATTATTTATAAATATATATATCTTATTTACACAATAACATCTGTATCGTTTACACTATAAACATACATGCAAAATTCATATCTGTGCAGCAATAAGGTTCCCACATAATAAAATCATTATTTATATCTTTATGCAGGGCAAGCTCCAAGCTATAGTGCATGTATACATCTGTATACTTAGTGATTAATTATAATTTTAATTAAGTTTAGTAACTAATTAGTAAGGCTCCTTATATTTATAAAATTCGAATATTCCACACACAATCCCTCTGCTTCCCCTTTGTTTTTTTTTTTTTCTAATTTTTGGCCGAATGGTTAAAGAACTGTATAGCTCCTTTTGGTATATTCTTAACTGTATATACTTTTCCATTCTTTTATTTTGGTTTTTTTTTCCACTCTTTGTTTGGAGACCCTGGCCCAACATGTGAAGCTAGTAGCCCATAAATATTATTACAAAAATGGATATCAACTATTAAAATCTCATGACAGCTGTGGGATTTGAACCCACGCCCTTTCGGACCAGAGCCTAAATCTGGCGCCTTAGACCACTCGGCCAAACTGTCAGATGACATAAAGTTTCCTACTTAAAAGAATTACCAAAATTTTTATCCTTTTAACCCACTTGGCAATACTCTTGTCCTTGCTTCTCATTTACACGCTTTGAATAACAAAGCCTTTCCACGGGAATCTCATATTCAAAATCAAACAATTAATACAAACTCACTATGAAAGGAAAGCATTGTAATTGCCTGGGTATTGGGTAATTGACAGTTGCATTACAGAGACTAGTACCTTATAGGCTTACACATGCTCGAGTAATTTTTATAGAAAGCATTCTCGTCAAGAGATCCTGCTTTATTATTAGTTTGTGAAAGATACCCAGCATGTTGTCACATGCATCCTCTCGTTTTGAACAAATGCTTATTCCCCATGCCATTTTCTGCATTTTTTTTTTATCGGGCCAGGTGTGTAGGCTGGTAGCATGTTGGTCATCCTTATTTTCGTTGATCAATAATCATTATCATAAACTAAAGTAGGTTTTGTTTCTCACTGCTTTAATTTCCCGTAATAACCGTTGTTTGATGGATTAATTATGCACCGGTTTGGGAAACAATATCCATTTAAAGTTAGTAGCAAATAGCGATTATAGATACGCAATATCTCTTTTGCTTTTGACTCCTATCAATAAAGCATATTGTTATTAACCAAGGCTTAAATATCGCAAAAGTAGATTGAGCGGGACTTTAATTTATAATGTTAGATAAAAACAAAATTTATTTGTATTTAACTTGTGAGTTGTGAATGCAAGAGTTATATTTTGAAGTGTTCTTAGATGATCATTGAAACGATGTTTCAGAATTCAAATGATATCTTATTAACTGCAACACGTTAGAATGGGTATTCTAATTCTAGTAGCAAGGTTAAGTTTGCAAGTAATAACTTTAGACTTACTTAGGACATCACGTTTCATTAGTGTTTGCGTGATCCATTTATAAATTAATTTTCCCTCTGCACCAATTTGCTATTACCTATTAGTATTTAGTATTAGTATATAACATGTTGAAGACCAAAGAAAGTGTGGTCACGTTCTTCCTCGTAATGAAAGGACCCACCTCTACATCCATGGTGGTGCTAGCCTAGAAAAACCACTGCAATGCAGCCTGGCCACTGGTCCCACATTCATTTTAAATTAGCTATTATTCCAGGTTGCATTATTGTATTTTCCACTGACCAATATGCCCTTGTCGGTTATCAATCTCCAGTTACTTAGTTACTCATATTGAGTAACATCAGTTTCTAAAAATTTTGTTTCTAATAATTCAGAGACTAATTGGTTCAGAATTAAAATTTGTTAGGAGATTAGGGTTTCAGTTTCAAACCTTGTTTTTAAATTATAAATAAATTCTCTTCAAATTACCCAAAGAAGGACATGGTATAGTGATAGAGAAGTTCTAGTTTTAACATATGGCATGGTAACGGTATGGGCAGTGGAGGGGTGAGGAAAATGCATGGAGGGGCAGTTTGGTACATTGAGCCCTGGGTCCAAAAAGAGGTGAGGAAGCATATGAGAATACATAATACATAATACATAATACATAATACATAATAATACAACTGGATGTGGCCGAAATCATGTTCATATTCTGATCATTAAATGAACATCCCCATCTCGGTTTGAGGGATCAAGCAAGCACGAACCTAAGCTCCATTCATTCTCCTGTGCGTCCAAAATACATGGTGAGAATGGAAGCAAAAGCTTCATCATCATTGGGCGTGATCCTTCTTCTCGTAGTCATAGCTGAAGCAGCTGTGTCCAAAGGATCCTTTGAAGATAATTTCAGCATAATGTGGTCTGAAGACCATTTTAGTACCTCCAAGGATGGGCAGATCTGGTATCTCTCACTTGACAAAGACACGGGTAATACCAAATGCTAATACTATTCAATGCTCTTATTCATTATTATTGTAACTTTGAAGCATTGGGTTTGAATTGGTAGGATGTGGATTTCAAACAAAGCAGCGATACAGATTCGGGTGGTTCAGTATGAAGCTGAAATTGGTGGCAGGTGACTCTGCTGGAGTTGTCACAGCTTACTATGTAAGTGTATGATGAAAGGAGGATAGATAATGTGTTATATTTATTATATGGTATGATATAATATGATTGGTGGCAGATGTGCTCGGAGAACGGGGCAGGGCCAGAAAGAGATGAGCTGGACTTTGAGTTCTTGGGGAACAGAACAGGGCAGCCGTTCTTGATTCAGACAAATGTATACAAGAATGGAACTGGAGGCCGTGAGATGAGGCACATGCTTTGGTTCGATCCAACTGAGGACTACCACACCTATTCGATTCTCTGGAACAACCACCAAATTGTGTAAGTTCATTCTTTGAGTATACAATACAAATTTCAATTGAGAAGAGGTCACTGAGGTTCAAAACGAATTGCAAAACAGGTTTTTCGTGGATAGAGTGCCCATAAGGGTGTTCAAGAACAATGGGAAGGAAAACAATTTCTTCCCGAATGAGAAGCCCATGTACTTGTTCTCGAGCATATGGAACGCAGATGACTGGGCCACAAGAGGAGGACTGGAGAAGACGAACTGGAAACTAGCACCCTTTGTGTCATCATACAAGGACTTCAGCGTCGACGGCTGCCAATGGAAAGATCCATATCCTGCATGTGTATCAACCACCACCGACAATTGGTGGGATCAATACTCTGCCTGGCACCTCTCCGATGATCAGAAGAAGGATTATGCTTGGGTTCGGAGGAACCTCGTCATCTATGACTACTGCAACGATTCTGAACGCTATCCAACCCTTCCAGAAGAGTGTTCTTTGAGCCCCTGGGATTAATTCCTTTTACACTTCCTTTTTTTGCGCGTAATGTATGTGCACCCACTTCGTATGCCATCGGCATTTAAGAGATTATATTCATTCATTCAGTTCGTTATCATAGCTGAATAAGAAAAATGCTAAATCTCTTTTCATCAGCTGGCTCCATAGTTAGAAATAAAGATTAGTCGCTAAATAAACAATTTCAACCCATTTCATTTGCTCAAGTCTGGAAACTAGAACCCGCTTTTTCACCTCTGAAACTAACATGCACCAGAGCACTGTTTGCACATGCAATACTGATTCATAACGCCTATTTTCTTAACATCAATTCTCTAACCCAATCATTGAGCATTGAGAAATGGTAAACTACGACTGTCTTAGCAATCAATCGAAGCATGCCTTCACATGGTTTTATGCAAGTAGTATGACAAAAAATTTAAAGAAAGAAGGGAACAGCAATGCAGCAATGCCTTTCCCAAAATCGATAGGCCTTGTCTTCCCTGAGACGTCAACCAAACCGATGCTCGGCTTATCTAATATCCTAAATGAATTTAAACATCCATAGCCATCAACCATCCATATTTAACATCATCATATGACCAAGTATAATTCAACAATCTACAGCAACAAAAGCCCTTTCGAGCCACAATTCAAATATACAAACACAAACTACATAATAGAATCAACACAGCATAAACCAAGGTACCAACTTTTATAAAGGTAAAACATACAGTGCAATTAAAAACAGTAGTATTTTTTTAATAACAATCAAAAGATAAATAACGAAATTTATTTAAAGGGCCACTGAGGACCCAGACCCATTCAACAAGTTCAGAAATTTAGAAACATAATATTGAGGAAAAACAAATTGCAATTCATCCACTTAAAATCCACCACGGAGACGAAGCACAAGGTGAAGAGTGGACTCCTTCTGAATATTGTAATCAGCAAGGGTCCTTCCATCTTCCAACTGCTTCCCGGCGAAGATCAACCTCTGCTGGTCCGGGGGAATCCCCTCCTTGTCCTGAATCTTGGCTTTGACATTGTCAATGGTGTCGGAGCTCTCCACCTCAAGGGTAATGGTCTTCCCAGTCAAAGTCTTAACAAAAATCTGCATGCCTCCCCTGAGACGGAGGACAAGATGAAGGGTGGACTCCTTCTGGATATTGTAGTCGGCCAAGGTGCGCCCATCTTCAAGCTGCTTTCCAGCAAAGATCAACCTCTGCTGGTCCGGGGGGATACCTTCCTTGTCTTGGATCTTAGCTTTGACATTATCAATGGTGTCAGAGCTCTCCACCTCAAGAGTGATAGTTTTCCCGGTGAGGGTCTTCACGAAAATCTGCATACCACCACGGAGACGCAAGACAAGATGGAGGGTAGACTCCTTTTGGATGTTGTAGTCTGCAAGAGTACGGCCATCCTCGAGCTGCTTACCGGCGAAGATCAATCTCTGCTGGTCCGGGGGAATGCCCTCCTTGTCTTGGATTTTGGCCTTCACATTATCGATTGTGTCAGAGCTCTCCACCTCAAGGGTAATTGTCTTTCCGGTAAGGGTCTTAACAAAGATCTGCATGCCACCACGTAGACGAAGTACAAGATGAAGGGTTGACTCCTTCTGGATGTTGTAGTCTGCCAAGGTGCGGCCGTCCTCAAGCTGCTTCCCGGCGAAGATCAACCTCTGCTGGTCCGGTGGAATACCCTCCTTATCCTGGATTTTAGCCTTGACGTTGTCAATGGTGTCGGAGCTTTCAACCTCGAGGGTGATGGTCTTGCCGGTGAGGGTCTTAACGAAGATCTGCATACCACCACGGAGACGGAGAACGAGGTGGAGGGTGGATTCCTTCTGGATGTTGTAGTCGGCCAAGGTGCGGCCGTCCTCGAGTTGCTTTCCGGCGAAGATCAGACGTTGCTGATCCGGTGGGATCCCTTCCTTATCTTGAATTTTTGCCTTGACGTTATCGATGGTGTCGGAACTCTCGACCTCGAGAGTGATGGTCTTTCCAGTGAGGGTCTTCACGAAGATTTGCATCTGCATCATCGTTAACAACAATTAAATAAGAAACTAGTTAAGGAAACATCCATTAAAATTCGCATCGTCATAAACAGATGAATCAGGATCAACAACGGATAAAAAAAAAAACCTATAACCAAAATTGGTACAATTGATCTCAGATTTTTTCAGAAAATTTACGATCCGAAACAAAGGCCTTCGATCTTTCAGAGAACAACTAAAAATTGCAGTATAAAAGCGTGATCAAAACCGATCAGATTTAACAATTAAATATCATAAATCATTGCAGTATAAACAGATCTAGAGAAAATTTCCGAGGAACGAGGCAACAAAAGACATAACATAACGAATCTAAAACCGATCATATTGGCGCTTAAGAAGAAATGCCAAAACCCTACAGATGTAACTAAAGGGAACCAGAATCAAAAGCAAAGAGAAAGAGGAGGAAGGTACCTTGAAGGATTTCGGACAAACAGAGAGAGAATGAAAATGAGAATTTGAGAATGAAAATGAGAATTGTGAAGAAACAATAGGGTCTGGACGTTCCTTTATAGCATAAAGAGGTGTCCGCCTTATTCACGCAACAGAAAGAGGGTGACCGATTACCTTATCAGTTTGTGACACGTGTACGGTTGAGGTGTCAATTGACACTATAGACACGGCAATGTTTGGCCAGACGTGAAGGGTTGGAAATTGGAAGGCGTTGGTTGGAGTTAAGGCACCTCAGACCTCCCCATCACAAACAAACAACAAGCCACGCAAACGCTCTTCTCGTATTGACCGCCACGGCGTTATTATCTTTTTTTTTGTGGTAATAGATGTTATTATTATCTTATTATTATAGGTGGATCCTTAACATAATACTTGGGCCCACACAAGTTGTAGTAATTGGCAAGTGGGCTGAGAAAGGGGTATACCAAATCAAAAATCAAAATAAAAAAATAGCAAGTGGGCTTTTATAGGTTTTATTATCACGGTGGGATCCACTGTCCATTAATCGGCAGCTGAGGCTGCAAAGAAAGATTCTATTTTTCATTTGGTGCATAATTCTTTTTACAAAATTAAAGATGTTGGCGTGTTGCTCTCTCTACTCTCTATATCTCTCTAGAGGATTATTAATCAGGAACACAAAACCGGCATTTAGTTTTCAAGCTTATCCACAATTGCACATTATTATCTATTATCTTTATTACAACAATGCTAGGGAACCAACTCTATATAAGCCAAGAATCAGCCAACTGGTAAATCAGAAGCACCGGTGACTTTAATCGGATGTTGCTAATGATAGGCATACGGATGTTTCTTTTTCTTGTAAATTGGATGGTTTTGGATATGATTTTTATGTTTTATGTGTTACGCATTAATAAAACATAATTAATTATATAGAACCAACTAATGAATGATCAAAAGATCTGTTCCGTGATTATCTCCTAACACTAACGTATCTTCCCTCATGTTTTGAACGTGGTCAACAATAATTTAACAAACAAATTAAATTATAAATTAATAAAACTAATTATAATTAATTATGTTGTTCCATTCTTGGCTGATTATTAGTTGGTTCCATATACTTTTCCATCTTATTATGATCTAACTTGGAAGAACGGATCGGATAATCAACTGGAAAGAACATTGAGTGAATCCACTTTGTTTCTTTTTTATTTTTAAAGTCGTTTATCACCAAAAAATAATTTGGAGGAAAAAATTGAGAAATACTATATTATAACTCGTGGTATTTCAGCATCTTATATTAACTTTAAAAAAAATTATTTAGAGTAAAAAAAATTGTGTAAATTATAAGTTTTTTTTTTCAAAGTTAAAAATAAAACTCAAACCAAAAATACTTAAATAAAAATAAAAAAAATATATCATTTGAATTATAATTCATTAATAAAAATTATAAACTTTTAATTCAATTGAATGATCAAAATAGAATATTTCAAATTTTACCAACTATTAAAAGGTACTATTAAATTGAAAATTTTCTCCCACAACTATCAAATTGGTAATGCGACTTAGCATTGACTAGTCAAAGTCAACAGAAATGTAAGTTTAATGTTCAATTTTTCACTGACTTATAATGTGAATAGAAATCACTCACATAAAGACACTTAAAAACGTATTTTTTTTAAAGATATTCTTTTAATAATTAAAATTTAATCTATATAATTGATCAAACTATATTATTTTTGTCAAAATTAGACGAAATAAATCGATTTAACCGAAAAATCGATAAACCAAATCTTGAACCAATTTAAATAATAGTTTTTATAAAAATGACTATAATACTCTTATTAAAAAAATGACTTAAAATATTTCTATTATATATTTTAAAAACTCTAAATCCTAATCTTTCTCTTCTCTCTATGCCATTATTGAATTAGAATTTAAATCATTTAGATCGATTCAAGATTTGATTTATCGATTTTTCAGTCAAATCAGTTTGTTTGGTCTAATTTTGACAAAAATAACACAATTTGATCAATTATATAAGTTAAATTTTAATTATTAAAAAATATCTTTAAAAAAATGTTTTAAGCATTTTTATGTAAGTGACTCCCGTGTGAACAAATTAAACTTGATAAATATTCACTCTTTTGTACCCCCGGGGAGAGAAACCCGAAGAGAGAAAGAGCTAAGGCGTTATTTTAGCTAAATCATAAATCATTAAGAATATTCCCCTGGCAACTCCCATCGATAAAGTTCCCACATAATTTTCTAGTACTTAGTTATCTAACCTTTGATCACTTTCAAGTAATTACAATTTAAAATTGTATTGAACCCTTTTTTTCTTTTAGGTGATAGATATTGAACAATAAACACTACTAATGAAAAGAGAGAAAAAATGAAAAATGAGAGACCTTTGTCATAGATAACTCAATGCTGGCATGGTGCTAAGGAGGAAAGTGAATGGTACTATGTACATTTAGAGCAGAGCAGCAACAGCAAGTAGCAAGCTCACGTGCGTGGCCAAACTTGGCCATATACATCTTTCTTACTATATCGCCGATCCCAGGACCAGGGAACATCTGCATGAGAGAACAATAATTAGAAGACATACATAACAACTTCTTTTTAACATGTGATGTGAGAAATACTGACCTTGTGAGGAATAAGGTTGGGGAGGGAGCTCGTAAGGAACAGGTAACGGAATGGTCAGTTGAGATGTTGAGTGTGTTTGCTCCCTTCTCAGCCCACTTAGGCTAACTAGTTTTGCTTTCTTCACTTCATATTTATCCTGTAATTCTTAAATGTCAGCATCGGAGTTCTTTTCCCTTCCTAGCACCAAACCATATCAAATAAGCTACCTCAGTTTGTGTAACATTACTGGTACATGAAAATCCACCACCACCCCTTTTAAGCATCGTTGGTAGAAAGAGCACTCCCAACTGAAATGAAACGAGATCAACTATACAAATATTCGGGATTCTTTCTTGTGTCTGACAAATGACAAGGATACGTACCTCGTATGAGCGAATCATGAACTGAGTGTTATTCTTCTGAAGAGTTCCCCAGGCAGCTTTGCTAAGATTTGCTGAAGTCAACAAGAACCAACTATTTGGGAAGAAGGGAGTTTCACAAGTAAGCACGACTTAGCACTGCAGTAAATGATATAAGCATCAACGTATTCAAACAAACAAAAGAGAAATTGAACCGCATAGAGTTGGTCCTGTGAAGCTCTTACGCTAGATTCTGACCACTGTAACGAGTGAAAGTCTTTATATGGGGCATAGCACGGCTGAAACATAGAAAAAGCACAAGAATAACTATTATAATTTGTGAGGCACAAATGTACATCTTCTCGAATAAAAAATTTAGGCATAGTCAGAATCAACAAGTTGGACTTTTTGTGGGGCTTTAAAAACTAGAGCCAAGAGGCTTGGGAGGACGGGGGTTTCTAAATAATACTTTCTATTGAGAAGGAAACAGATCATGCCACAAGCGGTAAAGCAAAATTTTCCATATATAATTGATCACGGTTTTCTTTACAAGGGTTGCAGAGGTAATTATTATAGTCTGAGAGAGTTACATCAATAGGTAAACATTTCAATTAAATTAGAAGGCTACAAGAGCTTTAATACAACAAAAACAACAAAAATTTCATTCCACCAGGTTGAGTCGGTTACAAGGATTAAATGGCAGTATAATGTTTGATCATGAGTCAGGTGTTTATATTAAAGAGCCATGGCCCTATAGTTTTTTCTAGGTCTCCTCCACCAGACCACCACTAGCTATTGAACCACTTCTGGTTGATCTTATTCTTATTGTGGGACCTCCTTGGGTATTCTCTACTTATGTTCATACCATTTAAAGCATGAATCCACTATCTCTACACAATAAGTGTTACTCCGTCTCGTCCTCTAGTGTCTCATTCCTAATCCTATCTTGTCTATGGCTTAGGATCTAAAGTTTAATGAAGAAGAAAAGTTAATATCAACTAGCCCAGGTGTAAATTGCATTGTATGATAAATTATATTTACCTTCGGCCAGTATGGTCTGCTTTCCATTTTGCCCAATACTTTTTGAGAAATGCTTTCTCCACATTTTTAAAAGGACTTGGAATTGCATTTCCAGCAGCATAGCCCTGAGAACAAACAAAAGGCAATGAAGCTGTCTGGAAAGAGCACTTAAAGATTCAATTATGAGACAAACTTAAAATCCACGCATTAAAAATTGAAAATAAAATAAAGCCCTCTGCATTAAAATTTGACTATATTTCAAATCAAATCAACTTGTCACATGACAAATACCCCTACTGAGGTGACAGATTTAGACAGAAAACGATACGGATTATTCTAAGAAACAAAAAGCAATAGTTTAGACAGTTTTAGGCAGTTAGGAATCGGATGAAACAGTTGTTTAGGCTTCCGAAAGTCTGTCTGGGATTTTAGAGTGAAGTTTAAGGGAGAGGAAAAAACACGCTCTAGAATCAATGTGACTCCTAGTCAATTGGACTCTTGATTCACTTGACCAAGAATTCCATTGAATAAATATATTTTCTCAATTATTCTCTGTTTATCTGTTCCACCAAACATTCTATAATAAAACCTTCAAATCACCATGAAAAGAAAATTTATATTTCAGAAAATATAGATTCAGCCTTAAAATTACAGCACCTCTAAAGAACATCTGACATCTTCTACAGTAGGCCAGATTATTTGAGGCTCCCCAAGACCAAGAGGTGTTTTATCTTCTGATAAACCAGCAGACATTGATGATGTCAACTCAGCCATCCATTTCTCATCTAGAGAACCAAGGGAGGAGAACTGCAGTAGATAAGGTTAAGAAAATCAAGAAAACTCTGAAATGTGAATATTAATACTGCAGTTTTCCAAACTCTAACAAAATGAGATATGCTAGATTGAGTGAAAGAAAATAGAATTTAATGCAGCCTACACCCTAATAGTACCTGATAAATGAGTGGAGATTTTTTAAAATCATCGTCAAAAGTACACTCTTGGAGCAAAGAACGCAGTTTCATATGTCCCCACTTTTTCATGCCAGCACCAGAATGATATCCAGGTACAGATGCAATTAACCTAACCTGAAAATGTACCAACATAAATCAGTGTACTTGACTATCTATTCAACTTTATGATATGAGATGATTAGTACTAAGTAATAACCTTTAAAGCTACATCAAATAAATTTAAGAAAAATGAATGGAAAACAAACCATTGCATCACTATAATCAAACTTCTTGAAGAAAGATGGACATATACTGAAGTTTCCAAGGGAAGGAAGCTTAACAGAGAATTCTGGCCACTGCAACACCAAATACATTGCGATACGCACATTATGGATGATATCAAAGAAACAACACTCATGACAATACCAAATTCATTAACAACATCGATGTTTTCTGCTAGTGAATATTTAACTTCCATAAGCCATATAAGTAGTCTGAAAAGCAACGAGTTTTCCAAATAAGCTAAGTTGAAAAACTCCAATGGCTACAGTGAAATTTCTAGAAGACAGTAAATGATAATAATTAATCAAAATCAAAGAGAATTTTTTGTTCTCTTTTTTCCAAAATATGAAGTAAAAATGGCATCGTGGATTTTTTGTAGAACAGAATATGATCAAATAAAATTTTTATCAAAATGTCAAGTAATTTCATGGAGCAACCAAGTGGTTCTTTAATTGCTATGAAATTTTAATTTTTCAGTAAAGGTATCAATTCTACTACATCAATTGATCAGGACAATTTTTCAGATGAGACTATCTTTCAGTAATAGCAGTATAATATAAATAAGTACCTTCAGCATACTGAGATATTCAACCAGGTCATTTTCAAATACAGATCCCTTGCTTAGACTGTTTTGATCTTTCCATGGAAAATCTTGCATCCACAAACCTTGGGTTTTATTATTCCAATCTACATATATTAAGTTCGCTGTATGCACAATCACCCTTATCCCATGAGGATATACAAGAAACATGGCCTTTGAATGATGTGTCCCAAATGAAATTGGCAATGGTGGTTTGTGCAGAATCCAGTTGGTAGGTTTACTTCTCTAAATCACAGACGAGCCAAGTTAATATCTCATTTAAACATTCTTACAGATTCATCTTACAAATGGGTAATATAATTTCGATCTGAGACAAACCTTCAAATAATCAACCCTCCCATCACTCTCGCCATGAATAACTAACACATGGGGGACTTTCAAAAGCGCAGGACATGCTACACAGAGAAAACATAGAAAGCGAGAAACTTACAAAAATGAGATTAACGTGAAACCACTTCATTCAAAACGTACTCATGCGTTCACAAATTTTGGAATTCTGCTCCAGCCAATAGTGGTGCATAATAAAGAGATTATCATAAGTTAATAACTTAATATGCAAAATAAAATAATATAGTTTTCCTTCAAAAGGTATAAAAGAGACAGAGCATACCATGAGCTGAATCATTGGTGCCACACACGCTATAGACTATAAAGAGGCATGGAATTATATATATGCATGCAACGGAGAAAAGTGATGATACAGTTATTACTGGACAAAAAAGGACCAACCTCTCAATGTGTTAAATTTGGAGTGCAGTTTCAAGAACAAATGAAAGTCAGACAGCAAACAAGGCAAATTGGCAACACAAAGGGCAAGGAAAACACAAAGAGGTCCCGCAAATAACTCACCCGGAACCAACCAGTCAAGGTCTACCATGTAGTTGGAAAGGATGGCAACTAGAATATCCCCCTATCAATGGAAAGCATTGAAATTTATCAATAAGTAGTTCCAAATTTTTTGCCAGCTAACTATAATTATGTAATTGTGGTTCAATATATAGGTGTTTTCATGCACAAATACTCTTGAACCAGTGATTGAGAGTGTCAACACTGCCCTGCAGTAGTCAATTCATTATTTTATTACCTGAATAACATCATCTATTGCAACACAAGAAGTATTTGCCCAAGGTGGTAGCTGCTGCACACGCAAAAGTCGAAAAGTGGAAGGTATTTTTTCAGAAGGGATATGGAAATTGCGAATAGCCTCTGCATTACTGTGTTCACCGGATTGAGAATGACCAGGCTTGCGTGCCGCTGCATTTCTTCCTTGCTCCTGACTGCAAGTCCCGTTCCCATCCTGAAAATCCACTCAACATAAAAGGAATTATTTCAACATCCCTAAAAAGAGAAAACTGATCGATTACTAGTTAATGGAAATCAATATTCTTATATGATCATGAAGAAAGTAGTGAAAACCTGCGAAAGGCTGTGGGAAGCTTCCTTGTTTGTGGTGCCAGTGCCAGCTGAAGGTGTATTATCAGTTTTGGTGGCACCCGAAACTTCATATTTGAAAAGATGGTGTCCGGGAATGAGCTCAAGTATATCACCATCAGAAATGGCAGCTTTCTCCTGAGAATTGAGCTTCCTTCTTTTGTTCCCGGAGTTAACAACGACTGGATTCGTACCCTCCTGCGTCAGCAACACGAACATGAAAAAAAAATGACGAATCCATGAAAGAAAAGTTAGTAGGAATAAGGAATACCACAAGCAGATGAGCAGATCCGTCGGAAGAAGCAGTTAAAGTGATGTGGTTACGGCTAAGCCTCTTGTCGGGAAGAGGAAGAGGAATGTTGGCGCGGCCAATGAGGTTAGTGCCATGGGAGATGGGTAACTTGGGAACTGAAGGGTTTTCCTCCAAATTATGATTCAGGGGAACCAAGTATCCAACCTCAGTCTTAGGGTGAGAAAGAGACATCAACGAAGCTGGCAACAGCATTTGGCCGATAAACCCTCAATCACTCAATAGACTTAGTATTGGCAGTGCAGGGCCGTCGTTGATCCCAACCCAGAACGCCTCGTCGTTCCTGTAAAACACTTTTTTGTAATCAAAAAACATTTTAAAAGTTTGAATTTCAAAGAGAAGATTTATATAATAATAAAATTCAAAATCTTATAATTGTACGTAATAATTTATCTATATTTTATCGTTATTATTCACAAATTTGAATTCAAATATTAAAATTTATAAATTTTTTTTATTGTTTCAAGTTACAACACTCACAAAGTTAGCGGGTGAGGCGAGCAGCTACAACACAACAACATCCAAATCAAAACAAAACAACATTCCCAAAATAAATTAAACAAACTAATTCAAACTAAGCCATAACAAAACCACCGAAAAGAGAGATGGCATGTAGCCTCATCAATAACACATCATCGTATATACTAGCGTAATCACATATGCAGTTACACGAAATCTATTGTCAAAATTTTTAAATAAAAAATATTAAAATATAACTAAAATATCTTAAATAAAATTATATATTATATTAATATTCAGATAATAAAAAAACTATCACATTAGATGTATAATAATAATTCATAAAATTACATGTTTTTCTAACTATCAAGTGATAGTGATAAAATTTATCATAATGAATGATTTTTAGAGGCCAGCATATAATTTTACAAGAATTAAGACAAAAAATATTTATATGTATACCAAAGATTTTTTCAACCATTTCATTCACTCAAAAACAAAAACTGATTAAAAAAAAAATTTTTAACCCTTAATAAATTTGTCAAAAAATAACAACCATTAAATGCATGAAGTCAACATACTTTTTAATCAGATACAAACAATCAAATAAAAAAACGTCTTAAGCATTCTAATTTATATATGTTTTATTTTTTTGTTCATGTAATATATATTCTTTTATGTTGATTTTCTTAACCACAATGGCTCTTTAAATCTGTTGATAGTATAGACAAAAAAAAAACAAAAAAAATAAAGTAAATATGGCCAAGCTTATAACTGTGTTTTTTTTTTATTAAAATAAACAATAAGAACTCAAATTAATCTTTAATTGTATAAAAAATTTAAAAATTTTAAATATTACATAATATTAAGTTTATATTTATTTTTATTTTAAATACTTGTATTTTAAATTTCTTGATAAAATATCTATTTAAGTTTATGTTTATTTTTTCTTCATGCATAATAGGAAGAATGAGTTTTTATTAATACTTAAGTAAAAAGAAAAAGTAAGTTCTAAAATTAAAAAATATGATAGGAATACTTCAAAAATAAATTACTATTTAGATTGTGATGTTAATAAAAAAACAATAAAATTTTTTTATGATACGGATTTCATAGTTTTGTTTTATATTATTAATTTATTGATTGATTTAATAAAAAAAAATCATTTCTTATTAGTATTTGTAAATATCTTCCATATTTTAATGAAAGGGGATGTTCCTATAAAGTTGTAGAAAACGTCTTTTTTTTAAAGATATTTTGTAATAATCAAAATTTAACACATATAATTACTTAAATTATGTTATTTTTGTCAAAATTAAGTCAGACAAATTAATTTAACTGAAAAATAGTGAATCAAATTTTGAATTTGTCTAAATTAATATTATTCTTTATAAGAAGAGCAACAACTGTCAATTTTTTATTAAAAAAATATTAATTTAAATTAGTTTAAAATTTAATTCATTATTTTTTTGATCAAATTAATTAATTTGATCTAATTTTAATAAAAATAATATAATTTAATTAATTATATATTAAATTTTAATTTTTTAAAAAAATATCTTTAAAAAAACATTTTTAATATTTTTATCTAAATAACTCCCGAAAACTACAAATAAATAACAACAACAAAATAGAGAGCGGATGGAATGCAAGACTCATTTAGCAAGACTGCAATTTGAATGAAGATACTCGATATATGAATAGAGGTGCCCACGTATATATTTCGTAGGCCCACTAATAAAAATCTTTTGGATCTAATAAAGCTGCCCCAAACCCAAATCCAAATCCCCAAATTCTTCATGAACATCATATATTATATCCTTTTTTCTCACTTAGAAATGAACTTTTACAATATCAATTCTCCTATTATTTATACATAGAAAATGCAATGCACTATTTCCAAAGTAAAAAGTGTTTTATTTCATATCAAATTTCAATGACCGTAAAAGTAATGTACTAAGTAAGTAATTTCCATGACAAGTTGATTTTACAATTTTTTTTTTTTTACATTGTTATCTGAAATTTCTTTAGGTAATTTATTAATGAGACACCGTTTTTGAAATATTACTATGTTTTTTTCCCTTAATTCATAATCTAACATTGAAATATGTATGAACTTGGCTAAAGTCTTTACTTTAAAATTCTGAATCAATCCCTAATTTGAGTAAATCTATTTGTACGATTGCAACAATAATTTAGAAATAAATAACAATAATGGGACTGCAATGCAGATACTGGAAATGTCAATAAAGCACAAAAATTTAGTTCCAATACGTCCAATAACAAATAATGAGTTAACTTACCAGCATATAGAACAAGTCAAGTCGATATCAATTTTGATGAGCTAAATCTTAGAGTGGTCCTTAAAGTTATATTCGTGTTTTATAGTAGTTTTTAAATTTAATAGTTACTCAAAATAGTACCTGAAGTTACACTTCGGGACCCAGTATTATCCTTCCGGTATATTTCCTCCAGCTGGCGTGATCGGAAAGCTGATGTGGCTAAGTTGGTGACACCTGGGCAACGCTAACGGCTAGCTGAGGTGGATGAACGAATTTATTGGCTCAATTTGGTCCCTAATTCGAAGTTTAAAATCCCTAATTCCCAAATCTGAAGATCAATCTCCAGTGCCCTTCTCTTTTCTTTTGGTCTCTTCAGTTGGTTTCTCTTCACCATCTTGATACCCAAACGGCAATGGCTAGCGCAAGCAACGCTGCTGGGAGCTCGAACAACCCACGATCGTTTGGAATCATCATGAGAAGAATGAACAGAAACAGAGACTCGCGTTTGCCAGAATGGTGTAGATGCGGTTTGAGACCAGTGTTGCGATGGTCAACGACGGATTCTAATATAGGAAAACCGTTCGTGGGTTGCCCAAATTACAATGTAAGCGGTTGTTGTTGTTGTTGTTTGCTGTAATTTTGGATATAAATTTGGTTGATTCTTTTACCTTGGTGCAGACTGTAGGCAAGAAGTGGTGTGATTTGTTTCTGTGGATTGATAAAATTCTTGAAGAAGATGTGATCACATGTGATGGTAGAGCAAGCCCTTCAATTGACAATGAAGAATGGAAGCTGAAGTTTCCTTGGAAATTTGGAAGATTAGAGTCTGAAGTTAGGGTTCTATTTATGCTGTTGGTTACAGTAGCTGTTCTTGTCTTAAAGTTAGATAGGCAGTTTGGCCAATTGTATTTGGGAAGAAACAAATGACTTATTCATGTTCTTGCTGTAGTTGTACCTGTTAGTTTGTTTGAAAGAAATGAAAATTAAGTGATTGAGACTAGTGTGCTTGCATATTTTGGAAATTGGAGAAACAAGATGAACTACCAATTTATTCATCCAAAATATAATTGTTGTCAATAAAATAGGAATTGACAGTGTTTGGAATGCATCTTAATTGCATATGAGAGTACAAAATAAAACCAAAAATCTGACATAGATCTCTTCAAGAAAGTCATAATTCATATTTCATATTGTAGTGATTACATCCAAAATAAGGCATTATAAAGCCAAAACAATAGTCACCAACTATATCAGAGTTTTCAAAACATAAGTGTCATAAGTTTTCAATCTTCAACACTGGAATTGTAAGTAAGAAAGCATACACAGTAGATTACTTCAGCCAAATGATGATTTGATTTTTGACGGCTTAGAAATTCACTAATGAATTCTCGTTGCAAGTATAGTTTCTAAACCAACAATAATCCTTTCATACAAAAGATTGTTTGTCACAAGTAACAAACCCCTAAAATTAATAACCGAAGTATTCAAACCTCGGGTCGTTCTCCCTAGGAATTGTAATGAAGCGTCTTGTTATTGGTTGTGAGTTATATTTGGGGTTTTTAAGATTTTAGACAAGAAACATAAATGGCAAAGAAAATAAACTAACAACTAACAAAGCTCTTGGCAAGATATGAGTACTAGAAGTCCTTTCCTAGTTATCCTTCTCAATTGTGATGAGAATTGTTCATTGCTACCACTTAGTTAACCCTTACTAAATAAAGGAAAGTCAAGTGGATGAATTGACTTGAGCCACAAGTCCTAGCCAACTCCCAAGGAAAGACTAGCTTTAGTGCACTCCAAACCAATGAGCAATCTCTCCAATTATCAATCAACAAAGGAATTAGATAACTCAAGTGTCACTAATTACTCTACCTAGGCCAAGAGGAACAAAATCTATACTATATCTAGAAGAGGTATTTCAACAAACACATAAAAGGCAATAAAAGTAAACAACATAAATTGCAAGAATTAAAGAGAGATCTAACTACAAAGGCAAGAGATCAACAATAGAAAAGCAAAGAAGAACAATTATTATCAATTACCTCTTATTGAATTGAAAGAAAATGGAAGGAACAATAGTAGATCTACAACAAAGTATAAGAACAACATAAAGGAAATTACAACAAAAGAATAGAAGAAGATGAATGTAGCAACAAAGAATTGAGAAGATAGAAGTAGAAGAAGATGTATTAAAATCTAGATCTAAGAACTAAACCTAATCCTAATCCTAATCCTAGAGAGAAGTGAGAGCTTCTCTCTCTAGAAACTACTTCTAAACTAATCCTAATGTGTGGAAATGAACTAATGGTAACTAACTTCTAAAGTATGAGAGTCTCCCCATTCCCTCTTCAATCCTTGGCTTAAATAGCATCAGAAATGAATTAGATTGGGCCCACAAGACTTCTAAAATCGCTGGCCACGTTTTGCTTTAAGTGAACCAGGTGGCAGCAACGGCGTGTGCACGTACTATGCGCGTGTGCGCCACCATACGTGTAGCAACTATGGCAAATCTTATATCGTTGCGAAGCCCCAGATGTTAGCTTTCCAACCCAACTGAAACCGCATCATTTGGACCTCTTTAGCTCAAGTTATGGTCGTTTAAGTGCGAAGAGGTCGGCTTGACAGCTTTCCGGTTCTTTCATTTCTTCATGAGTTCTCCAACTTTTCATGCTTCTTTCTTCATTTCCTTGATCCAATCTTTGCCTCCTAAACCTTAAATCACTTAACAAACATATCAAGGCATCTAATGGAATCAAGGAGAATTAGATTTAGCTATTTTAAGTCCTAAAAAGCATGTTTTCACTCTTAAGCACAATTAAGGGAGAAGTTATAAAACCATGCTATTTCATTGAATAAATGTGGGTAAAAGGTCATAAAATCCCTTAAATCAAGCACAAGATAAACCCTACAAATGGGGTTTATTACCAAACAGACAAATAAAGACACCATACTGTTCCTAAATATACTAAACTAAGTCAGTAATTCTTGGTTCTGGGTGGCTTGAATCCAGGATTAGGCATAAATCGCATTGTGGTTGCTGGTAGATTCCTTGCTGTTTCAGTGCTTGTAGGCTGACTGCTTGTGGGGAGAGTGCTTGCATATGGAGTACTTGCAGATGGAGCAGAAAGAGTGCTTACAGATGGGGTGCTGGTTAGTTGGGTGGTAACAGTGGATATGGACAACTTTCTCTTCAAAGGCAGTTTGGGGGGCCGAACAAGAGGTGGTTGCACCTATGTATGAAACACCAAAAATTTAATGTGACTAACCAAAATTAAAAGAGTGGAATATACATGTATATATATAGGTACGTAATATTACTAACCTGTTATGAGTCATCAGTTTCTGACAAAATAGGCTGACTAAGATCAAGCTGAATCTCGACCTGATCTTGTGACACAGCTTGGACATCACCACCATTTACAGCAGCAGTTGGAGCAGAATTGTTGACCTCACCTCCATTAGCATCAGTAGCAGCTGCTTCTTTGTCAACGGCCCTCTTATGATAGTTTCTCTTTGTGTGACCTGATTCACCACAATAGCGACAATGTCCTTTTTTTATAAACTCTTTTATGGAGGTCTTTTGCTTCTTGCCTCTACTTGGCTCCTCGTCAGCATCCTTTCTTCTTTTCTTCTTAACTGGCCCTGGCTTCTTCTTGAACTTTGGTGCTTAAGGTCTATTATGTGATGATTTCTCCCACAGTGCCTGGCCAGGAATTGGATTTATATAGAAGGCATAAGTGTTGTTGTATGCTTCCATAGTCAACCAGTTATGACAGAATTCATCTGGCCTTTTACCAGCCCTAGCCAAAGCGGCACATGCATGCACACATGGCATCCCTAGGAAATGAAAAATAAAAAAAGTAAAAAATAAAAAATTATGCATACATGAATTCATCATAGCCATACATAAACAAAATTCCAACTGCCAATGGTAAATAAAAAAATTAAAAAATATGCATAAAAAAATCATACCACTTAGTTGCCAAAAATCACAGGTGCATAATCTCTTGCCTAAGTCCACAGCCATATTTGTTGCTCACCCATGAACTTCAAATATTTCATAATCTGCATCACCAGACCACATGGGAACCCATTTTTTTTATTCTTTTCTTATCTTTTCCAACCTACTTCTCTGTATTGGAGGTAGAATCCCCTCATTATTCCTCAACTTCACCTTGTTTCTGGATATATATTTCATGGCACCTCACATGCATTATTACAGATGTTGTCCATTTTAGGTGCACTGCTGAAGAATGCCCTGCTCCATGAATTCTTTGGCCATTTGCATAGATAGGTCCAAGTATCCTTATTTAGCTTTTCCAATTTTTTTATCCCTTCAACAAATCCCTCTTAAGTCGTAGATCTTGCACACTCCCATTATTCAATTTATACTACTATTATTTACAACTCAGCAGGTATATCTAAGAATCACTACCATTATTCAAGATATCTAGCAATAAACAAGAACAATACCTTTTGCATGTCTGAAATAAAACACCAACCATGTTGTTTGTAATCACCCAAGTCTTGGTGTAGCAATTCCAGAAACCATCGCCAATTCTCTGTGTTTTCGATGGACACTATTGCATAAGCAATCACATAAATATGATTATTTGCATCTTGACCAATTGCAGAAAGGATTTGACCACCATGTTTTGTTTTTAGAAATGCTCCATCTAACCCTATAAGTAGTCTACAGCCAGCCTTGAACCCTCTTTTACATCCATCAAGGCAAATGTACATCCTATCAAAATTTGGATCTTCATCAGGATTGGGATGAGATCTAACACCAATACTAACAGTGGAGCCAGGATTAGTTTTCATCAATGTCAACCCGTAATCCCTAACCATACCATATTGGGCAGCAACATCTCCATAAACTATGCCTTAGCATCCCCTAGAGCCCTTGTCAGTGAAGACTTGTTGAGGTCCAAGTCGCACTTGCTCTTAAAGTACTGGGTAGCTTCACAATGTCTAAGATTGGGATATTTTCTTAATTTCCTAACCAGTTTGTAACCTAGCCACTTCCTGTTAGCTAGCCTGTTCTTAGTCTCTCTAGAACAAGTGTGATCGTCCATAAATGTCTTGATCTGCCAGCAGTTACCCTCACTGTCCTTGGAAGCATATACTACCTAGCCACAGTCCTCTACCTTACACACAGCCCTTATCCTTAAACTGTCATTCTTCTTCCACCAGATCCGCCATCCCTCCTGAATACAGTACTCACGAACAGCTTCCTTGAATTGTATCTTCGAATTAAATTTCATCCCAACCTCTAATTTCAGCTCACCAAACCTTCCTCCTTTCCTAAATACCGGAAACACCTCATCTGACTCAACATCCTCTAACTCATCCTCAGAGTTCAGTGGAGTCTTCATTTCCTCAGAGTTCCAAGACTCTCCACCATCAGATTCATCATAGGCTCCATCTTGAGCATCATAATATGCTCCCATTTCACCAACCTTAGGAATCGGGCCAAAGAAGAATTCATCATCTTCAGACCCTGAATCTGCACACACAAGACCGTCATCCTCAAGCATAAATGAACTCTTTTTATTAACTTCTTCATTATCAGTTGTAGTCCTCTTTTTAACACCACTCTTCTTTCCAACTGATCTCTTCACAACCACTTCTTCTTCCTCACTAGAGACATCATCACCAGCAGGCCTATACGGTTCGTCCTCTACACTGTCATAACTGTCATGGCTGTCTGAAGATTCTTCCTCACTAGACAAGCTAACAAACACAGTTTCAGGATCCTTTCCCTTACTAGATGCTCTTCCAAAAGTTCCAGTTGCAGCTGATCTTGTTAAAGGTCTCCTAGCATGTAATGCTGCATTTTTTACTTTTTGAGGGCCTTTCTTTAGTATGTCAGACCTCCTTAATTTTTGTGATGCTAATCTTGTTAGAGGTTTTGAAGTGGGCTGGGCCATTGACTTTGGTGGTGGGTTGGGCTTGGAACTAGTAGCAACTGTGGGTTTGGCCATTATTTTGGGTGGTGAGGTGGGTTTAACAGTGGGAGCAGCAGCAGTGGGTGCTGCCATTTTTTTAGGTGGTGATTTGGAGTAACTAACAGCAGATGCAGTAATGTGACTCTTATGCTTTGACCCTGAAATACCTTTACCAGTAGGCATATATGGAGGGATTGTTGTTGGAGTAGGAATTGTGGTGTTTATTAGTTCTGAGGTTGGAATTGGTGGTGATGTGGTGGAGATTGTATTGGCTGTGACATTGATGGGGGGTATGCATGTGGAATAGGGTCTGCTAGCACTATTAACTCCTTGCCTTTGGATGATGCTACTTTTATTTTCTCATCAAACACAGGTTCGGAGACCCCATGTTCATAATATACATGGACAATTCCCTTATTGGTCTGAGCAACATAACACATCTTCATGAGCTCTTTGTCATGTGTCAAAGCTCTAAGACCACTTTGCAATGGCCTATTAGGCACCAGCCACCAACAATGAGTCACATTCTCATACCCAAGTGTCTTATAGTAGTCTCAGACAAAAAATACATCCACTGTGTCTACGTCAAGTCTCGGCAATTCAGAAATCTGTCCACCACTGTAATTCACACTTCTATCACGCTCTGTGACGAATAACCCTCCATGGTGAAATATGATGGTAATCCAAGGATCTCCCATCTGCAATTTAAAAACAAAGTTTCATGATCAACCTCATCATCTTCAACCATATTAACAACTTGAAAACCACATTAACTGTAAATGCAGCAACGCATAACAGAAAAGAAATAGCTTTTCACCATGACAAACAACCCTTATACAGTCAACACTTTCATTAGCCTAACCACTCAGAAAATTAGTTGCGATCAAACCCTAGCTAAATATTGCGAACCACAAACATGCATACCCACAGATTACACTCCAAAAAATTGTTTCTAACTGCTGAAGAGATTAAACTAACAACCTTAACAAAAAACAGAGCATTCCTTATATCACATTATATTTTTTCTTTTTTCCCTTACCTTTTTCAGAGAGACCAGCCTTCGATACAGTCTTCGTTTGAGGCAGATGACGATATCCGATCTTATATAGTAGTCGTGCTCCACAGAAATCACAACGGTTATAGCAATCCATCCACCGCCATTGATGAGTATAGGGGAAGAGGGGTTTCTGTTGTATTTTGAGGGAGGAAAGACAATGCGTTACGTTAACGTTTGATGGGGGATTCTTCAAAACCAACTTTGGACTGAAACGACGTCGTTTTAGGGCATTTATGCGCCACCAACGATACTACATCGTTTCAGCGTTGCCCAGGTGTCACCAATTTAGCCACATCAGCTTTCCGATCATGCCAGCTGGAGGAAATGTGCCGGAAGGATGACACTGGATCCCAGAGTGTAACTTCAGGGACCAATTTGAGTAATTATTAAGTTTAGGGACTACTATGAAGTACGAGTGTAACTTCAGGGACCACTTTGAGGCTTAGCTCCAATTTTGATGGGATCAATTGGTTCAAATATGATTGTTGTTTTTCCTTCCTTAAACTCGAGAGAATATCCATCAAAGAAATCATGTGTTTTTTTAGACTGGACTTTAGTTTCCCACATATTGATGTGGAAGGCCATAAACTCACACAAAGTCATGGACTCTACAGAATTTTTCTGTGTATATTCTAAACATGTGACTTAAAAATCTCACCTTGTCTGAGATAATGAATCTAGATGTACTGACAACTACAATTTAATTAAATAATTACTAATAGAAAAAGTATGAGGAGTCAATATATGTATTGTACAATCTGTACAATGAAGAATAAATTGAAATTAAAAACTAATTAGAATCAAATAATTAATTTTCAATAGTTTTTAATTTGAATTAAAAGAAATAAAAATTTTCGTCAGTTACCTAATCCCACGCAAAAATGGCATCCCTTTTTCCTTCCGTGGTTTCCTCCCGTACACCCTCTCTCTCCCTAGATCACTGCTGCCACTCCAAAACAGACACCAGCTGCCAATCGAGAGAGTTTCGACTGACGCCGACGTCTGCACAGGTGACCGCCCAATAGCACCTTCTGATCGTGTGAGTCGTACTCGCGGCACTACAACAACCCAGACATGCAGTGACTCTGTCGCAGCCGGCGTGTGCCTTCCTCTCGAGATCAACGGGGCAAGATAAAGGGGTCACAAGTGTGTTTCCTTTGATACGTTCATTACCCCCCGGAAGTTTGTAAATGGTGTGCAGTTTCGTTGAACCGCTGTATCGTGTTCTGTCTTCTGTCGGTAATGACAATTCATCAAATCCACATGAAAACATCCCTAACCATTTTGTTGTCGAGGGTGAGCAATCTAATAAGGTGAGCAACGTACGTTGAAACATTGATAATGGATGGTTATTTGCATATGATTTAGATGTTTATATTTAGTGCAAGTAGAGTATTTTATTTTATTTGCTTCCAATCTAAAATGGGTAGGATGATGGAGTTGATTTCTATTTGTCTCGCGTTGTTTGTGTTGTTTAGTGAGGGTTTTGTACATAATATTTACTAAGGGTTTATCTATTTTTTTATTTGGATTTTTGCGTTTATTTTGTGATTGTAGGCCATGTAACTGTCGGATGTTACTGAAGTTGGAAGTGAAGATATGGATCTTGGTTACGAGGTTTGGACTCTAGTTTAATTTTGTGTAGTCATGAACTACATGTTTGATTTGACCATTAATGACATTGATTTTTTTTAATCCGAAAATGTAGTTACCGGATTACGGTTGCCTTCGAGAAGATGAAATACCAAGAGTTGGAATGCAGTTTGCACAATTGCAATTGGCTCATGAATTCTATGTTAGCTACACAAAGAAAATAGGATTTGCAATTAAGATAAGGACGGCAACATGTGACAAGATCACAAAGGAAGCCATTAACCAAGCTATCCACTATAATCAAGACGGGTTCCGCGGGTCTCATGTCAAAGCACCAACACGGAAGAACACGATTTTAGCCGTCGGGTGCAAGGTAAGGATATATGTGAAGTTTGATAGAGAAAAGCAAGAGTGGATTTTCTTCAAGGTTGAGTTGAGGCACTCGCACCCATGTTCAGCAAAAAAGGCTATGCACTACCATGAGTATAGGGAGTTGACCATGCATGCAAAGTGCATGATTGAGGATAATGATGAGGTTGGAATTTGACCAAACAAGACATTCCTAGCATAGGCTAATGAGGTTGGGGGGCCGTCGAACCTGGGCTTCTCAAAAAGGGACTTAAGAAACTATATAACATCAAGACTCTGAACCAGCAACTTGAATGTAGATGTTAGGGAGATGATGAACTACTTCATGTAAATGAAGGACATCAACCCAAACCTCTTTACGTGGTGAATTTGGATGAAGAGTGTAAGTTTAGGAGTGCAGTATGGGTGGATGCAAGGTGCAAGGCGGCGTATGAATATTACGGAGACGTGGTGTCTTTTGATAGCACATACAGTACAAACAGGTATGACGTAGTTATGTCAGTTGTTTTTAATTTTTTTTTTCATATGGTCATGATCAGGTTTTCTTATATGTGGTTGTTTTGCTTGTAGGCATGGATTACCATTTGCGTAGTTTGTCGGTGTCAACCACCATAATAAGTCGATCTTGCTCGGCTGTGCTCTACTGGGAAATGAAGAAACTCCAAGTTATGAATGGGTTTTCACCCAATGGGTGAAGTGTATGAGAACTGCTCCATAAGGGATCATCACCGATCAATGCAGATCCATGTTCGATGCAATTAGAAATGCCCTACCCAATACACGCCACTGTTGGTACATCTGGCACATTATGAAGAAGTTACCGCACAAGTTTAGAGGTTATTACCGGTACAGAGAGTTGTATGCTGACCTCACTGATATTTTGTGGAATTCTTGGACGGTAGAGTCATTTGAGGATAGCTGGTCTGAATATATAGATGAGTACATCTTACATAACAACACATGGCTGTCAAGTTTGTTACTGTGAAGTTACATTACGTGCTTTAATTGATAATTCTTTGGTGCCTGACTTTATCTGTTTTATAGTAATGAGTTCAGTTTAAGGTTTCCGTGCTAAGAATGGTTTCTTTTCTGTAAACCTTTATGACGACTAATGTATATGGGTATCCATATTTTTCAAGGGTGAATTTTGAGCTGCTATGAGGAGTATGCAAAGGAGTGAAAGCATACACACATTCTACGGTGGATTCTTACACTTATCCCTTGTGCAACGAGCTCACCTATGGAGAGACAATTTCAACAAGAGTACACTACCAGCATGTTTAGGAATGTACAAAATGAGTTTGTGCAGAAGGTCGATTGCAGAGTTTCTATTGTTGCTGAAGAAGGTGAATCAATATGCATGAAGGTGGAAGAGGAAAAACTAGTCAATGATACTATTATTTGCGTTCCATACGACGTCTACTTTGACCGTTCAACAGAAGGTCCCTGTTAGTGCAATTTTTATAAGAGTTCATGTGTGTTATGCTGTCACTGTCTTGCAATTTTTTATTCGTACAAAGTATATAAAGTACCTACCTACTATGTTCTCCCTCGTTGGAGCAAAAACATAAAGCACAAGCATACTTATGTCAAGAGTAGTTACGATGTGAGTCGGTCGGATGAGAGTCATACTGCATTCAGGGGATTATGTGCATACTTCTTCAACATTCCTCAGGAATTTGTTAATGAAGACGATGAAACAGTCTTGCTGCATGCTGCTCTGGAAGAAATAAGGGCCAAGCTGACCAAGCACTGTGCCAAGAAGAGGTCCAAAGGGGTCGCGGCAACCTACGATAGCATTGGCTCACAGAGTTCAAGTGTGGTGGGTCTAGACAACATTCAAGAACCATCAAAGGTCACCACAAAGGACCAGCCAAAGAGTAAGAGGCTTGATGCTGCCTTGGAGAAGTCCTTTAAGAAATCTGCTTGGAGGAAGAACAAGAATGCCGCCCTGGTATATATTTGTCTTAATCTGACCTTCCATGATTATTTGGTATAATACTATGCAAGTCGTTAACTGTTGTCATCTTTGTGTTGTTTAGCAGGTTGTTCATTCGGAGGGATCTGGAAATATAGAGTTCAGTGCTCCCGTTTGCCGAAATGAGCCCCAACAATTTAGTGGGTTCATGTCTTTGTTAAGCTCCTTCGGCAATAGTTAATATCTGTTGGACATGGCTTTCAGTACATAATTCATGTATTAGATACTATAGACAAAAATGGTATTTTTCCGATATGCAAATGATATCTGTCATGCTATTGTTGTACAGGCAGAGTGGGTTTATTTTCTAAAAATATCGGTTTCATGTTTCTTTATAGTTGTTGCAAGAAATTTTGGGTTGATTACATGATCATTTTTAAGCACAAATTTTGGATATTCATGGCTATATATAACAGGATGTTCACTATTATTGTACACATAGATGGTTGGTTTGGGGATTCACCCCGTGTTTACTCTAGCACGTATTTAAAACATATTACTGGATCTTGGCCCAAGGTTAATGATCATGACTTTGACACTTAAAAAATTCAAGTTAGTCCACTTTGAAATACGAAATAGAAATCTCTGAATCAAGATATAATTAGCCAGATATTCGTTTTAATATATATCTAGATGGTTAATTTCTCAAATAAAATGGATGGTCATTTTGATTATATAATCCCATCTATTGTAATGGTTATATGATTATCCTTACACACAAATGTAGGATGTTCGTGTCTATATATAACTGGATGTTCACTATTATTGTACATGTGAATGGTTGGTTTTGGGGATTCACCGCGTATTCACTCTAGCACGTATTCAAAACAAATCACAGGATCTTGGCTCAAGGTCAATGATCATGACTTCGACACTTAACAAATTCAAGTCATTCCACTTTGAAATGCGAAACTGAAATTCCTGAATCAAGACATAATTATCCGGATGTTCGTTACAATATGTATCTAGATGGTTGCTTTCATAAACAAAATGAATGGTTATTTTGATTCACTGGTAAGTATGTCATCCTTGAGTGATTGTAGATCGATAAATTCATATAATTTCAACAAGTAAAAGAACGACCACAACTACGTCCTCCTACTGTCCTATAAATAAATTTCCAAGACTATAACTAGTGCATAAGCCAAACAAGCATATCCGATGTTACACTTAAACATAAGAATGCTACTTTTTCCTGACCTTGACCTTGCCCGTAGTTGGTAATCCTTCGGCACGTCGTGTCAACGTCCTCGTGCTAGGTGCTGTGAATGATCTCACTTCTTTCGCTTGTTTCGTGGTTGATTGTGGCGTATGGGTTCAACTTTGTCCTCCAATAATGAAAGAATCTGATCAACCAATGCATTTTGTGGCCCACAGACAATGTCTAACATCAACTCCATCCTGATTGATCTAAGGATATTCTGGATGAAGATTTCTATAATGAGTTAGATGATATAACCGTGACAGTAATTTGTGCTCTAATTTAGACTAGGTATAAGATGAAAAGTTTGTTAAAGTCACCTTGTCCCATTCATCAAACTCACGCCCATCAATCCAATTCTCCATGAACTTAATAACGTAGGTGCCACAATCATAGCTACATACAACAAAAATATTGGTTCAATCGAAAACACATGAATGTTACAGAAAGTACGCCATATTTAAAAAAAACCATGCTGTAAAATTTAACTCACTTGTTTGGCTGCCTTGGAACATTGGCATACGAACGAGGCGGACCATTTGTAGTTCGCACATATGTGGGAATGGCAACTCTCGCCATGTGCTCAATTAGTCTCCCCTGGAAAACAGGCAAATATGAAGTGGGATAATGCGTTATACAGCTAAGTATTACAAATCTTTAGAGGGCACAGGTAAGATGTCATTTTACCACATATACATTGAGTTTATCCCGTTCAGCACCAAGCACAATGGAATGCAAACTGTCAATTATCACAAGTTGTTTTGCTTGCACATCAAACACATACATCTACCAATGGTCATCCCAGCAGAAAGAAATCAACCACTGCAGCAAACAATACACAAGATTGAATATACCTCCAAACAAAAAACTAAACTAAATCAACCATGGAAGACCGAGAACATCATCTACTCAAATAACAGTTGCCTAACCATTTTCTAAAAACACAATGCATTGCAACACCTCCTATACAACTGTAATCAAATATAAAACCCAGTAAAGAAGATTTGAATCAAACAACGCAACAACATGGCAACCCCAAACAGTAACCTATACAATAAAAACAACCATCCTGATAGTTATATAAGTAATCATCCATTTCTTGTCAATTCAGGAATGAATATTTGAGTTCGAATCCCACTTTGTGAACCTATTTATACATTTTTCACTCAAATAACACACGCATATAACAACACCTGATTAAAACAAGCTATCAATATAGTAAAACCAAATAGGAGTCACTGCGGTAAAAACTAACCATCCAATCCATAGTAAAATAACCATCCGATTTGAGAGGATACTCATCATGTATTCATAAACAATACATGGAACATAACCAGGTAAAACATACAAGGAGGTACATCTTTTACAAGGTGTCTAGTAGATGCAGAAATGCAAACTAGTTAAATATGATTCTAACTAACCCATTTTCTCTTTCCTACTTTGACCTTGTCAAAGAACCTATTATCCTCACTAAAGCTTGGACCAAACCCCACATACACCGGATTTACACCGTCTTTGAATGACTTCAGATTATGCACTCGTGTGACCATTTCCTGGAAAGCCAAATGCAGCTACAATCCAAATACATTTTGGAACATATTGTAAGCAACAGAGAATAAATACTAATATTCATGAACACATGCAATAGAAATCACGATTGAATTTTGATGACAGGAATTCATTGAAAGTGTAGCACATCCATTGAATGATCTACACGGTAGAGTATACAATAAGAAATTTAGTAGCGGTTACGATGTATTCAATTAAAATGCATGATTCAGCTCAGATACATACCGTGCTATTGACCTAGCTACGGGCTTTCAGAGTCCATAGGTCCTTCCTTCGTAGAACTAGGTGCTCTCGACCTTCGTAGGCTGCCAAGGATTCCTCTTTGTCTAGGGACGAGTTCAGTATCCAACCTCTGATTTGTTTCTCCTTTCACTCGCCCTTCTTTATATTCCTAAGCCTCGGATGAATCAAAGGGGTCAGGGGTGGGGTTGGTGTCTTCTCAAGTTGTGTCAACCCTAGTGAGAAGTTGGGTTTTTCCAGACTCGGAGTATGGTGGCGTAGCTTCTTTGGCATTATTATTTGAAGGGGCTTTATGCTTATGGACCTTGTGTTTTGCCTTTGTTCAATAGTTGCCAATATTTTTTCGAACTCCGGACATTGCATTATAGAGATGTCAAATTCACTGCAACGAATGGAAACTATCGTTAGCTAAAACAATCGGCTATGCTTGGTAGGACAACTGGTCAAGCCATGTGTAAAAGAGACTGAGACAACATAGTAAATCATACATAACTTTCCTGTCAAAGTTGTACTCGGTAAATTGGACAAGTGCCGAGGATGGGGTACATGGAGCTGATTCCTTGTGGCCAGGGTGATATTCGTAAGCCCCTTTATGTTCGACATTGTTCTTGGTCTCTGCTAGGCAGTCATCATGTGGCTAACCCTTTTGTCGGAATAGTCGGTTCCTTCTTTTGGCAAGTGGCTCGTTCTCTTCATCATTAGAGTCGAGGGCAATCAAAGGTGTACCCTTGCTTTGAGGGATAGTTTCTGCTGGACATGCATTTTTGTTGCCTCGGCAGGATCGACTTTTGCAAATGGGCAACTTTCTCCTTGTACCAGGTCTGCCTTCCTGTGGTGTACAAAATTTACATGACAATAAACATAATCAAACCAGCACACTAGGAATAACAAAAAATATAAAATAGTTTATCATGCTGGAGAGAAATAACATGTATGACTACAACAGTCGCAGCTATAAGCCTAAGATGGTCATTTGCATAAAAAAAGATCAAACTATTCGCATACATACTAAAGCAAACATCCAGAAAATTGCTGGAATGATCCAAGAAATAACAGTTATATGAACATCACACCACATTGCCAAGCCCACCAGGAAGATTGAAATAACAAAGTATCAACCCTAATTAAAGCAATCATACTGTATCTTTCACAAACTCAAGTAGGAAAAAACAATATATAAAGCAGTTTATCTTGCTAGAGAGGAGTAAAATGAATAACTACACAAGTCGCGGCTATAGTTCCAATGTGGTTGTTTGCATAATAAGTACGCAAACCAGTCACATACTTACTAAAATGAAAATCCAGCATAATAGTAGGAGTAGTTTTAATGAACAAAGATCATCTTTTGCGCATCTATATCTCTCTGCAGAAGTTCAGTCTTGTTCCGGGTAGATGGCGATTATTTTGAGCCTTTGTGGGGCTGTTTAGTTCCATCACTGGCCTTGCCAAAATTGTGGAATGACGTAAGAAATAACAGCCACATTAACATCACACCATGTTGCTAACCCCACAAGGAAGAGTGGAATAACAAAATATTAACCATAATTAAAGTAATTATACCCTATCTATCACCAACGCAAGTAGGTAAATACCTTGGGTGGTGTGGGAATTCTCCGCGTTCGCTTTCCGTTTTGTTTTGTGGAAGTTGGTTGTGAACGTCTACGCCTCGCTTGGTCATTACTTCTTTGCTACTTGCTGCTTCCTTAGGTTTTTACCTTTCCTGGACTTGTCCATGATGCATCCCTATGTGTTTAATGGGGGATAAAGAAGATAGCAAAAATCAACTTAAACCACTTATACCATTTGTATTCAACTTGACACTAAACATGAAAGCATTACGGATTGTACCTGGAAAATAACATGGCTGGCCTTGTTATCAAGTTCATCAGCAGTCCATTCAATGACCCATGGCTCACATGCTTGACATGCATCTAACAGACCATGCTTTAATTGCTGAAAGTACAGAACCTGGATACAAGAAATTCACATGTTAGGAGTTATAACCTAAGTCGTACATGCAGGACAAAATTATGTGAACTATTTGCGATACCAGCAAGACGAACATGCATCCGCCGCATGTTTCATGGTTCTCGGTTTGGAATTTTCTGATTGCATCTTGCAACCACTTCAATATCTTCTATGACCAGTGGAATCTTCTGGGGTTTGAGACATCCTGAATCGGGAGGATGTGCCTTGGGGAGATAGTCTGTTGGTTTGTTGGGCAAAAAACATCTTTAACACCACTAAGATGAAGTGTCATTTAAACGTCATCCGTTGTTCCTCGGTTTCTATTGGACAGCTGTTCCGAGGGTTACCTAAAACTGTAGGTCGATCTCGGTCGAGATCTTCTGTATTGGTCGGAGCCGACGTGTCCGGCAGGTGTATAGCGGCTGGAACTGGTGTGTCCGACTTGTGGAACTGAAAGTGCTGCTGATCCTTCATCCCCGGAGGGTGGGGGGTACCTGCAAGGGATTCCGATGCTTAAGTTAGCAAGGGTATTAAGCAGGTATTGAATAGGATTAGAATATGAGTTATACCTGGGTGCTCCAGTGTATTTATAATGGTGAGATGTGGCCTCCTGTGGATAAGATAAGTTAGTTATCTTATCTTATCTTTATCTTATCTTCAAGTGAGGTCATCTTATCTTCAAGGGAACCACCCTTCTCTTGTAGGCTTGGGCTGCCTTAGGATCTGGGGCGTGTTCCTCTATTTGGGCCCTTTGTTTGGGCTTTCTTGTGACTTTGGCCGAGCTCTTTGAGAAGAGGTCGGATTGTCCTGACCTGAAGAGGTCGGTCGCTTTGTCTGTAGAACATCCCGGGTCGGACAACTTGACCCAGGATATGAACAGTGCCCCTGCTTGAGTTCGGTCTTCTTTTTGAGGTCGAGTCCTTGACTTCGGTATTTCTTTGGTGAAGCCAAACTCAGGCATTTTGTTGATTCCTTTTGTAGCAGCTTTGAATGTAGAACGTTTCTTCTAAAAGACGCGCGCTTTTATATTGGAGCTTTTTTGGGAACGTGCGAGGGTTTAATGCCTTCTTTAATTTGAGCATTAATTGCCCCGTTTCCCTTTGGCTCTTTACTTTGATTTTGAAAACCCAGAAACGGTTTCTCTCCTTTAGCCTTTTCGTAACTTCTTTTCTTTGCTCTCTTTGCTTTCTGTTCTTTCGTTTGCGCTTCTGCTTTCTTTTGGAGTTTTTGTAGTTTTTGTGTTTTCTCTTCTGCGACATTGCTCTTGTTCGCATTTTTTCTTGTGAGAGGGTGTCCCAGATTTCTTCTTCCATCTTCAATTTCTTTGAAGCTTGCTGTTCTTTCCAGGTTAGTACTGGCTTTCTTGTAGCTTCGTTTTCAATTTTTGGTGAAGTTTTGATTTTGCATGTTTGAAAGTTTGAATCTTTTCGTGGTCTTGTATTTGCTTGACATGTTTTTCCCATCTTTCCTTTATGCATTCTCTTGGCTTTTCCGTTGAGGCTTTCTAGGGTTTTATTGTCGCTTATGGTTTTTTCCTGCCTGATACTTGATAGAAATCTGCGTCTGTTCCTCGCTTTGTTTGGAGATTTACTTTTTGTCTGTTCTTGAAAAATGTTGCATCTTTAATGGTCTCTTCTTGGCGTGTTTGGTAGAATGTAACGATTTTTTGTGTTTCTCCTTGAAGAAAGGTGTTTGCTGTTTTTTGAATTTCTTTTTGTGACATGCTGGGATGTAAGCTTGTAGATTGATTTCTGGAAATCTTGCTTTGTTATTGCCTCCAAAGGATGCCCCAGGACTTTGGTTTGAGTCTTGGGGTTTTCCTTTTCTTTGTTTCATCGCCTGAGAAGTATTGACCGAGTTGTTTTCTCCCTTTGTCCGAGATATTTGTAGTAACCCCATCTTCTTTTCTTACTTGTAGGATTAGTTGGCCTCATGTCTTCTCGCAATAACGTTGTAGAGATGTCTTCCAGAGTTCCCGAGGGGATGTCCGATTGGCTGGACTCCCTTGTTTTGTTGTGTGTTTCTGTTGTGTATGCTGAGTTTTGCACAGAGCTGAGGAAGCGCCATAAGATTTGTGGTAACAATGCCCATGAGGAGGATTATGAGCTTGTTGCTCCTGATTCTGACGAGAGAGTTTGTTTTCCGACTTCCGTTAAGGGAGAGCGTCCCTTCTTTTATGCTTATGAATACTTCTTCAGTCAGTTGAACGTTACTTTTCCTTTTACTACTTTCGAGACCGACCTGTTGTGGTCGTGTAACATTGCCCCATCCCAGCTTCACCCAAATTCCTGGGATTTTATTAAAATTTTTCAGCTTCTCTGCCGAGAATTAGATGTAACACCCTCTCAAACTCTTTTCCTTTACTTGTTTGTTTCCACCAAGCCTGGCGGTTCTTCAAAAAAGAAAGCTTCCTAGGTTTCCTTCAGGTCCGCCCAGGGCCATAAAGTTTTTGCTATGTATGACGAGTCCTTTAAGGACTTTAAGAATTACTTCTTTAAGGTTCGTGCTGTCGAGGGGGCCTGCCCCTTTTTTCTTGATGAAAATGATGAGCTTTCTTTCCCTCTAGAGTGGCAAAAGGATGTAAGAGTGTCTCGCTATACCTGGGAGATGATTGATGATGTTGAGCGCGCCTTTATTGTTGTTCTTGAGGATCTCTGAGGGAAACCACCCCATCTTGATACAAAAAGGTTTTTGAATGACCCGTCCTTGGTTCGGACTGTTTTGGGTACTTGTCTGACTTGTTTCTATACTTGTTTCCCCCTTTTTTTATTGGATTTGTAACTCTTTGTTGTGGCTGATTTTGTATTTGCAGAGATGTCAAAAAACAATGACCCTATGAAGGCCTTTAAAAAGGCGAAGAAGGCCACTGCTGCTCTGAACATCTCGGCCAAGGTGGCCGGGGAGGGATCTTTTCAGGTCCCATTAAAGCCTCCTATGCCAATTTCTCCTGGGCCAAGGAAAGCAATTCCTACTCCTCAGTTTCGTCAGGTCGATCCACTACAGACCTCGGCCGTTGCTTCTGGCGCTCCTCCTAGTAAGAAGCAGAAAGTAACTGAGCCTTTCAACCTTGATGCTCCTGACTTTGATCTGATCGAGTTTGTAGATCAACAAATCGGTCCTTATGGCGCCCTTTCTATGGATGACGTCTCCCTTCTTCAGCATTTTGATTATGTAGCTCGAAGTGGTATTAAGTTGGCACACTTGGGAGCGGCCCTGTATCGAACTGCTCAAAGTCTTCCTCTCCATGCAACCAAAGCCTTTATGGAGGAGGCCAAACGGGAGTTTGATCGGATAAAGGGCTTGAAGGAGGAGCTCGAGGTGAAGATGGCCAAGTTGGAAAAAGATCTGAAGAATGAGAAGGCGAGTTCCCTTTCTTTGGCTGACTCTGTAAGGCTGGCTGAGGATACGGCCCTGAGACATAAGGATAGTTATGTCACATCTTATCGGGAGGGGATGCGTCTGAAGGAGGAGTTGGAAAATGCCCGAGCTGATTACGCCGAGCTCCAGGGTCATCTTGTTGGCAGTGTAACTGCTGCCTATGAGAACTTGAAGGAGCAGGTTCGGATTATTGCTCCTGAGGGTGACCTTACTCTCTTCAGCCTGGACAACGTTGTGAGGGATGGTAAGATTGTCCCTGATGACCAGGATGATGATGATGCTGATCCTCCCCCTGTGCCTTCTGTCAAAGTGTCGACCTCCTCGGTTCCTCCCGTTATGTCTGATTTGGATTGCCAGATTCTGAACCGGGATGATGGAACTGTAGATGCTGTGCCTATTCAGACTCGCCCTCCTTCTTCCCGTACTGATGCTGCTAGGAAGGCTCCTGATCTTAGCTGATCTTCTTTCTAAGTATTTGTGTAAATAGCCCGGTTTGTGGGCTTTTGAACTGTTTATTGTTTTGTTTAACTGCTGACGCTTTTTAGTTGCCTGCCTGGCAACTTTTCATTTTGAAAAACAAAAGTAGCTTTCTGAGGCTGATTTCGGTGGCCTCTTGAAGCTTTATCATACTTATGCTTTTATTGTGCTTTAACATGGTATCTGTTGGAATCTTGCTGCTTGGCCTCTTTAGATTGCTTTCGTACTTATTTTTTGTAGCTTGGATCCTTTTGAGGCCGTGACTGTGGGGGGTCCGACTTGTTTCTCGGTTTTCTCGCTTTTGTTTGTATTTTTAGCGCCTCATAACCGATTTCTTTATGTTGGTCCCCTTCTAAGTTATTTTTGTAATCCTCTTTTCCGGACCTTTGTCAGGTCTCTTTAAGGGATTACTTTTATAACTTATCTTTGTAGGAGACCGACTTCGCTAGGTCGATCTCTTCCTAGTTGTTTTTGTAATCCTCTTTCTTGGACCATTGTTAGGTCTCTTTCAGGGATTACTTTTACAACTTGTCTTGTAGGAGACCGACTTCGTTAGGTCGATTTCTTCTAAGTTATTTTTGTAATCCTCTTTCTTGGACCTTTGTTAGGTCTCTTTCAGGGATTACTTTTACAACTTGTCTTGTAAGAGACCGACTTCGTTAGGTCAATCTCTTCTAAGTTGTTTTTGTAATCCTCTTTCTTGGACCTTTGTTAGGTCTCTTTCAGGGATTACTTTTACAACTTGTCTTGTAGGAGACCGGCTTCGTTAGGTCGATCTCTTCTAAGTTATTTTTGTAATCCTCTCTCTTGGACCTTTGTTAGGTCTCTTTCAGGGATTATTTTTACAACTTGTCTTGTAGGAGACCAACTTTGTTAGGTCGATCTCTTCTAAGTTATAGCAATTTCTCTTTAATAAGGTTGGCCAGACCTCTTTCTAGGGATTTGCTGATAACTTGGTTTGACTTGGTCTGACTTTTTAGTATCGGCCAGTCTTTTTTAAGTTATTATATCCTCTTTAATAGGGTTGGCCAGACCTCTTTCCAGGGATTTGCTGATAACTTGGTTTGACTTGGTCCGACTTTTTAGTATCAGCCAGTCTTTTTTAAGTTATTATATAGCAATCCATAAGACCTCGTCAGGTTCTTTTTGGGATCACTTTCAATAACTTCTTGCATTACTCTGTGTTCATCTTTGTCGGTTTGTAGATGGTGGTTTTTTGTCCCGGTTTGATCGATCTTTTAGGTGAATCGCGTTTTCACCTTTGTCGGTCGATCATTCCTATCGAGATCGTACAATGAATCTGTTCTTCACTTTCTGTCGATCTGTTGCTTTATAATCGGACGATGATAAAATGTATTTTATTTAAAGGAAGTGCAAATATATATATATATATAGGCGGGAGTTTTTCGTACCCTTAAGTCTCAATCTTGACGCTTCATTAAAAAACCTTTTCAGGAAAAAGAGTGCATCTTGAGATCTTTTACCTTTCCTAGCTATAGTACCTTTTTAGGTTACAGGCGTGCCATGATCTGGGGAGTTCCCGTCCCTCGAGTTCGGACAGTCTGTAGTAGCCCTTCCCAAGTACTTCTGTGACTCGGTAGGGTCCTTTCCAGTTAGCTGCCAACTTTCCTTCTACGGTTCGAGTTGTTCCAATATAATTTCGGATTAAGATGAGATCATTCTCCGTGAAATCTCTTGGCACTACCTTTTGATTATACCTGGAAGCCATTCATCGTTTTAGTGCTTCTTCTCTGATCCGAGCTCTTTCTTGGATTTCTGGAAGTAGGTCGAGCTCTTCTCTTTGGAGTTGAGAATTGGTTTGTTCATTTTAGTGGATTACTCGGGGAGATCCTTCCTCGACCTCTATTGGAATCATTGCCTCCACTCCGTATGTTAATCGAAATGGTGATTCGTTTGTGGTAGAATGGGGGGTTGTTCGATACGCCCATAGGACTTGTGGAAGTTCCTCGGCCCAAGCCCCTTTTGCTTCTTACAGTCTCCGTTTCAGTCCGGCCAATATGACTTTGTTGGCCGCTTCGTTTCAGTCCGGCCAATATGACTTTGTTGGCCGCTTCGGCTTGTCCATTGGCTTGGGGATGTTCGACGGAGGTAAACTGGTGTTTTATATTCAAGTCGGCCACTAGTTTTCTGAAGCCTGCATCTGTGAATTGGGTGCCGTTGTCTGTGGTGATGGAGTATGGTACCCCGAACCTAGTAATAATGTTCCTATATAGGAATTTCTGGCTTCTTTGGGCAGTGGCGTTGGCTAAGGGTTCTGCCTCGATCCATTTTGTGAAATAGTCTACTCCTACTATGAGGAATTTTACTTGTCCCGATCCCTGTGGGAAGGGTCCGAGAAGGTTGAGTCCCCATTTTGCAAGAAGGTCGTGACCAGCTTATCCCAGGAGTCCAGGCTATCTTTAGGTTGTGAGTCCAACCATGTTCTAGCTCTGTCTCTTACAGCAAAAGGGAAAAGCATGAGCCTGTAGACTTCAGGATCTACTCCATTTGTCTTAACAGTCTCACATATCTGCAAGAACTCAGTTAAAAACTGGTAAGAATTTTCAGATGGAAGTCCATAAAACTTGCAGTTCTGTTGCATTAAAGCAACTAGTTGAGGCTTAAGCTCAAAATTGTTGGCTCCAATGGCAGAAATGGAGATGCTTCTTCCATCAAATTTGGACGTTGGTTTTACGAAGTCACCAAGCATTCTCCTTGCATTATTGTTGTTGGGTTCGGCTGCCATCTCCTTCTCTTGTTTGAAAATTTCAGAAAGGTTGCCTCTGGATTGTTGTAGTTTAGCTTCTCTTAGTTTCCTCTTCAGAGTCCTTTCAGGTTCTGGATCAGCTTCAACAAGAGTGTCTTTTTTCTTGTTCCTGCTCATATAGGGAAGAAGAGAACAAGAAAAGAAAGAGGAATCCTCTATGTCAAAGTATAGAGATTCCTTTATGTTAGTAGAAGAAGAAAAAAAAGGGCAGAGTAGTGAAGAAGAATGGGTAAGGATAGAGGTGGTGATCTGAGATGAAGAGAGATGAAGAGAAGTGTTAGTGAATAAATAAATAAATAGATAGAAGGAGAGATAGAGAATTTTGAAAATAATTTTGAAAAAGCGGTTAGTGATTATCGAAAATTAAAGATAAGATATGATTAAAATTAAAATTTAAACAATTAAAAAGAATTTTTTAAAAAAAGAGAGAGGTATTTTCGAAAATTAGAGGGGGAAAAGTAGTTAGGTGGTTTTGAAAAAGATAAGAAACAAATAAAAAGTCAAATAGTTAGTTGAAAAAGATATTAAAATCAAATTTGAAAAGATAAGAAGATAAGAAGTTAGATAAGATATTTTGAAATCAAATTTTTGAAAAAGATAAAATTTTGAAAA
>NC_029776.3:19767619-19767882 GCF_000817695.3 Arachis duranensis
AGAATTTAAAGATTGAACCTTTCTTAACAAGAAAGTAACAAACTTCAAATTTTTGAATCAATTACATTAATTGTTAGTGTAATTTCAAAATTTTTGAAATAAAGATAAGGAAGAGATTTTGAAAATATTTTGAAAAAGATTTTTTAAAATTTACGAAAAATAGAAAAAAGTGAAAAAGATATGATTTTTGAAAAAGATTTTGAAAAGATAAGATTTTTAAAATTGAAAATTTGACTTGACTTGTAAGAAACAACTAATTTTAA
>NC_029776.3:19768446-19770405 GCF_000817695.3 Arachis duranensis
TACTGGGTCGTCCAAGTAATAAACCTTACGTGAGTAAGGATCGATCCCACAGAGATTGTTGGTATGAAGCAAGCTATGGTCATCTTGTATATCTCAGTCAGGCGGATAGTAATTGATTATGGATTTTCGAAAATTAATAAATAATAAACATAAAATAAAGATAAAGTTACTCATGTAATCCAATGATGGGGATTTCAGATAGGCGTATGGAGATGCTATGCTCCTCCTGAATCTCTGCTTTCCTACTGCTTTTATCCAATTTTATCACTCCCTTCTATGGCAAGCTGTATGTAGGGCATCACCGTTGTCAATGGCTACGTCCCATCCTCTCAGTGAAAAAGGTCCAAATGCTCTGTCACAGCACGGCTAATCATCTGTCGGTTCTCAATCAGGTTGGAGTAGAATCCCTTGATTCTTTTGCGTCTGTCACTAACGCCCAGCCTTCAGGAGTTTGAAGCTCGTCACTGTCATTCAATTCCGGAATCCTACTCAGAATACCACAGACAAGGTTAGGCCTTCTGGATTCCCATGAATGCCGCCATCAATTCTGGCTTATACCACGAAGATTCTGTTTAAGGAATCCAAGAGATATGCGCCCGGTCTAGGGTAGAACGGAAGTGGTTGTCAATCACGCGCGTTCTTAGGTGAGAATGATGATGAGTGTCACGGATCATCACATTCATCAAGTTGAAGTGCAACGAATATCTTAGAATAGGAATAATTCGAATTGGATAGAAAATAATAGTAATTGCATTGAAACTTGAGGTACAGCAGAGCTCCACACCCTTAATCTATGGTGTGTAGAAACTCCACCGTTGAAAATACATAAGTGAAAGGTTCAGGCATGGCCGAATGGCCAGCCCCCCCCCCCCCAAAACGTGATCAATAGTCTCCTCAGATGAAGAATAAACTAAAACTGAGACCAAAGATGTCTAATACAATAGTAAATTATCCTATTTATACTAGACTAGCTACTAGGGTTTACATGAGTAAGTAATTGATGCATAAATCCACTTCCGGGGCCCACTTGGTGTGTGTTTGGGCTGAGCTTGATCTATCCACGAGTTGAGGCTTCTTTTGAAGTTGAACGCCAAGTTGTAACGTGTTTTGGGCGTTCAACTCCGGGTTGTGATGTGTTTCTGGCGTTTTACTCCAGACAGCAACATGGAACTGGAGTTGAGCGCCAGTTTACGTCATCAATTCCCGAATAAAGTATGGACTATTATATATTGCTGGAAAGCTCTGGATGTCTACTTTCCAACGCAGTTAAGAGCGCGCCATTTGGAGTTCTGTATCTCCAGAAAATCCATTTCGAGTGCAGGGAGGTCTGATTCCAACACCATCAGCAGTCTTTTGTCAGCCTCCTATCAGAGTTTTGCTCAAGTCCCTCAATTTCAGCCAGAAATTACCTGAAATCACAGAAAAACACACAAACTCATAGTAAAGTCCAGAAATATGAATTTAACATAAAAACTAATGAAAACATCCCTAAAAGTAGCTAGAACTTACTAAAAACTACCTAAAAACAATGGCAAAAAGCGTATAAATTATCCGCTCATCACAACACCAAACTTAAATTGTTGCTTGTCCCCAAGCAACTGAAAATCAAATAGGATAAAAAGAAGAGAATATACTATAAATTCCAAAATATCAATGAATATTAATTCTAATTAGATGAGCGGGACTTGTAGCTTTTTGCTTCTGAACAGTTTTGGCATCTCACTTTTTCCTTTGAAATTCAAAATGATTGGCATCTATAGGAACTTAGAATTTTAGATAGTGTTATTGATTCTCCTAGTTCAGTACATTGATTCTTGAACACAGCTACTTTATAAGTCTTGGCCGTGGCCCTAAGCACTTTGTTTTCTAGTATTACCACCGGATACATAAATGCCACAGACACATAACTGGGTGAACCTCTTCAGCTTGTGACTCAGCTTTGCTAAAGTCCCCAGTTAG
>NC_029776.3:19771350-19771775 GCF_000817695.3 Arachis duranensis
CATTGCTCTTTGATCTTCTCTTATTTCATGGAGAATGATGGAGTGCTCATGATGTTCCACCCTTAATTGTTCCACATTGTAGCTCAAATCTTCTAGGGAAGTGTTGAGTTGTTCCCAATAGTTGTTGGGAGGAAAGTGCATCCCTTGAGACATCTCAGGGATTTCTTGATGATGAGCTTCCTCGTGCATCTCTTGAGATCTGTGGAGGGTCTCTCTTGCTTGCTCCATCCTCTTCTTGGTGATGGGCTTATCCTCTTCAATGAGGATGTCTCCTTCTATGATAACTCTAGCTGAGTAACATAGATGAAAAATAAGATGAGGAAAAGCTAGCCTTGCCATGGTGGAGGATTTTTCGGCTATTTTGTAGAATTCATGGGAGATGACTTCATGAACTTCTACTTCCTCTCCAATCATGATGCTATGAA
>NC_029776.3:19771963-19778146 GCF_000817695.3 Arachis duranensis
GGGCGTTCATCTTCTTGCATCATGGGTAAGTGAAACGCCAACCTCACATTTTCCGGACTAAAATCTAAGTATTTCCCCTGAACCATTGTGAGATAATTCTTTGGACTCGGATTCACACTTTGATCATGGTTCCTAGTGATCCATGCATTGGTATAGAACTCTTGAACCATTAAGATTCCGACTTGTTGCATGGGGTTGGTTAGGACTTCCCAACCTCTTCTTCGGATTTCATGTCAGATCTTCGGATACTCATTTTTCTTGAGTTTGAAAGGGACCTCAAGGATCACCTTCTTCTTTGCCACAACATCATAGAAGTGGTCTTGATGGCTTTTGGAGATGAATCTTTCCATCTCCCATAACTCGGAGGTGGAAGCTTTTGTCTTCCCTTTTCCTTTTCTAGAGGATTCTCCGGCCTTAGGTGCCATTGATGGTAATGGAAAAAGAAAAAGATTATGCTTTGACCACACCAAACTTAAAATATTACTCGCCCTCGAGCAAGAGAAGAAAGAAGAGAAGAAGAAGAAGAAGAAAATATGGAGGAGAGTGAGAGAAGGTGTTTCGGTCAAGGTGTAGAAGAGGGGGTTTGTGTTGTGTGAAAATGAAGTAGAATGGAAGGGTATATATAGGGAGGGGAGTGGGTGTAGTTTCGGTCATTTAGGGTGGGTTTGGGTGGGAAAGGTTTTTGAATTTTGAAGGTGGGTGGGGTTTATGGGGAAAAGTGGGTGGATGTGAGTGGTGAAGGGGGTAATTGGGAAGAGAGGTTTGAGGTGATTGGTGAAGGGTTTTTGGGGAAGTGTGTTTATTGGAAAGAGAGAATGAATGTTGAGAAGAGGGGAGAATATGTTAGGTGGGGATCCTGTGGGGTCCATAGATCCTGAGATGATCCTGTGGGGTCCACAAATCTTGAGGTGTCAAGGATTTACATCCCTGCACCAATTAGGCATGTAAAATGCCTTTGCACACCATTCTGGCGTTTAAACGCCGAAGTGATGCACACTCTGGGTGTTCAACGCCCATGTGTAGCATGTTTCTGGCGTTGAACGCTAGTTCCATGCTTGTTACTGGCGTTCAGCGCCAGCTTTCCTCAAGGCATATTCCTGGCGTTCAAACGCCAGGATGTTGCTTGTTTCTGGTGTTCAGCGCCAAAAACATGCTCTGTTTTGGCGTTGAACGCCAGCCAGATGCACCTTACTGGCGTTTAAACGCCAGTAAGTCCTTCTTCCATGGTGTGATTTTTCTTCTGCTATTTTTGATTCTGTTTTTAATTTTAGTATTTTTTTTCATGACTCCACATGATCATGAACCTAATAAAACACAAAATAACAATAAAATAAAATTAAAATTAGATATATAAAAATTGGGTTGCCTCCCAACAAGCGCTTCTTTAGTGTCATTAGCTTGACAGTGGGCTCTCATGGAGCCTCACAGATATTCAGAGCATGATGAGGGCTTCCCAACACCAAACTTAGAGTTTGAATGAGGGGGCTTCTCAACACCAAACTTAGAGTTTGGTTGTGGCCTCCCAACACCAAACTTAGAGTTTGACTGTGGGGGCTCTTTTTGACTCTATACTGAGAGAAGCTTTTCATACTTCCTCTCCATGGTTGCAGAGGAAGGTCCTTGAGCTTTAAACACAAGGTAGTCCCAATTCAATTTAAGGACTAATTCTCCTCTGCTAACATCAATCACAGCTTCTGCCATCGCTAGGAAGGGTCTTCCAAGGATGATGCATTCATCTTCTTCCTTCCTAGTGTCTAAGATTATGAAATCAGCAGGGATGTAAAGGCCTTCAACCTTTACTGACTCGTCCTCTACTAATCCATAAGCTTGTATTACTGACTTATCTGCCAATTGAAGTGAGAATAAGGCAGGCTGTACCTCAATGATCCCCAGTTTCTCCATTACAGAGAGTGGCATAAGATTTATGCCTAACCCCAGGTCACACAGAGCCTTGTTAAAGGTCATGGTGCCCATGGTACAGGGTATTAAGAATTTACCAGGATCTTGTCTCTTTTGAGGTAGAGTTTTCTGAATCCATGTATCTAGTTCACTAATGAGCAAGGGGGATTCACCTTCCCAAGTCTCATTACCAAACAACTTGGCATTCAGCTTCATGATAGCTCCTAGATATTGAGCAACTTGCTCTCCAGTTATATCTTCATCCTCTTCTGAGGAGGAATAGTTTTCAGAGCTCATGAATGGCAGAAGGAGATTTAGTGGAATCTCTATGGTCTCTATATGAGCCTCAGATTCCTTTAGGTCCTCAATGGGGAACTCCTTCTTGTTTGAGAGACGTCCCAGGAGGTCTTTCTCACTAGGATTTTCGTCCTTCTCCTCCCTTGTGCATTCGGCCATATTGATTACTTAATGGCCTTGCAATCTCCTTTTGGATTCTCTTCTGTATTGCTTGGGAGAATACTGGGAGGAGTTTCAATGACTTTCTTACTCAGCTGGCCCACTTGTGTCTCCAGATTTCTAATGGAGGACCTTGTTTTACTCATGAAACTTAAATTGGCTTTTGATAGATCAGAGACTAAGTTTGCTAAATTAGAGGGGCTCTGTTCAGAATTTTCTGTCTGTTGCTGAGAAGATGATGGAAAAGGCTTGTTATTACTGAGCCTATTTCTTCCACCATTGTTAAAGCCTTGTTGAGGCTTTTGTTGATCCTTCCATGAGAAATTTGGATGATTTCTCCATGATGAGTTATATGTGTTTCCATAAGGTTCACCCATGTAATTAACCTCTGCCATTGCAGGGTTCTCAGGATCATAAGATTCTTCAGAAGCTGCCTCTTTAGTACTGTTGGATGCATTTTGCCATCCATTCAGACTTTAAGAGATCATGTTGACTTGCTGAGTCAACACTTTGTTCTGAGCCAATATGGTATTCAGAGTATCAATTTCAAGAACTCCCTTCCTCCGAGGTGTCCTACTATTCACGGAATTCCTCTCAGAAGTGTACATGAATTGGTTATTTGCAACCATGTCAATAAGTTCTTGAGCCTCTTCAGGCGTTTTCTTTAGGTGAATCGATCCACCTGTAGAATGGTCCAATGACATCTTGGAAAATTCAGATAGACCATAATAGAATATATCTAATATGGTTCATTCTGAAAACATGTCAGAAGGACACTTTTTGGTCATCTGCTTGTATATTTCCCAAGCTTCATAGAGGGATTCACCATCTTTTTGCTTGAAGGTCAGAGCATCCACTCTAAGCTTGCTCAGCTTTTGAGGAGGAAAAAATTTATCCAAGAAGGCTGTGACCAGCTTATCCCAGGAGTCCAGGCTATCTTTAGGTTGTGAGTCCAACCATGTTCTAGCTCTGTCTCTTACAGCAAAAGGGAAAAGCATGAGCCTGTAGACTTCAGGATCTACTCCATTTGTCTTAACAGTCTCACAAATCTGCAAGAACTCAATTAAAAACTGGTAAGGATTTTCAGATGGAAGTCCATAAAACTTGCAGTTCTGTTGCATTAAAGCAATTAGTTGAGGCTTAAGCTCAAAATTGTTGGCTCCAATGGCAGGAATGGAGATGCTTCTTCCATCAAATTTGGACGTTGGTTTTGTGAAGTCACCAAGCATTCTCCTTGCATTATTGTTGTTGGGTTCGGCTGCCATCTCATTCTCTTGTTCGAAAATTTCAGAAAGGTTGCCTCTGGATTGTTGTAGTTTAGCTTCTCTTAGTTTCCTCTTCAGAGTCCTTTCAGGTTCTGGATCAGCTTTAACAAGAGTGTCTTTTTCCTTGTTCCTGCTCATATAGGGAAGAAGAGAACAAGAAAAGAAAGAGGAATCCTCTATGTCAAAGTATAGAGATTCCTTTATGTTAGTAGAAGAAGAAAAAAAAGGGCAGAGTAGTGAAGAAGAATGGGTAAGGATATAGGTGGTGATCTGAGATGAAGAGAGATGAAGAGAAGTGTTAGTGAATAAATAAATAAATAGATAGAAGGAGAGATAGAGAATTTTGAAAATAATTTTGAAAAAGTGGTTAGTGATTTTCTAAAATTAAAGATAAGATATGATTAAAATTAAAATTTAAACAATTAAAAAGAATTTTTTTAAAAAAGAGAGAGGTATTTTCGAAAATTAGAGGGGAAAAAGTAGTTAGATGGTTTTGAAAAAGATAAGAAACAAACAAAAAGTCAAATAGTTAGTTGAAAAAGATATTAAAATCAAATTTGAAAAGATAAGAAGATAAGAAGTTAGATAAGATATTTTGAAATCAAATTTTTGAAAAAGATAAAATTTTGAAAAAGATATGATAAAAAGATAAGATATAAAAGATATGATAAGATATGTTTGAAAAAGATTTAATTTTTAAAATTAAAATTAATTACTTTACTAACAAGAAACTATAAGATAAGATTCTAGAATTTAAAGATTGAACCTTTCTTAACAAGAAAGTAACAAACTTCAAATTTTTGAATCAATCACATTAACTGTTAGTGTAATTTCGAAATTTTTGAAATAAAGATAATGAAGAGATTTTGAAAATATTTTGAAAAGTATTTTTTAAAATTTTCGAAAAAAAGAAAAAAATGAAAAAGATATAATTTTTGAAAAAAAAAGATTTTTGAAAAGATAAGATTTTTAAAATTTGAAAATTTGACTTGACTTGTAAGAAACAACTAATTTTGAAAATTTTTGACTAAGTCAACTTCAAATTTTCGAAATTTTGAGAGAAAAAAGGAAAAGATATTTTTTTTATTTTTGAATTTTTAATGATGAGAGAGAAAAACTAAAAACGTCATTTTTGTGTTTTTCTCTTTACTTTATGGATCAAAACAAAGAATGCATGCAAGAACACTATGAATGTCAAGATGAACACCAAGAACACTATAAAGATCATGATGAACATCAAGAACATAATTTTGAAAGATTTTTTATGCAAAGAAAACATGCAAGACACCAAACTTAGAAATCTTTAATGCATGGACTCTAACAAACAAAAAATGCATATGAAAAACAACAAACAACACAAAACAAGAAAACATCAAGATCAAACAAGAAGACTTGTCAAGAACAACTTGAAGATCATGAAGAACACCATGAATGCATGAATTTTCGAAAAATGCAAGAAATTTTTTTTTAGAGCATGCAATTGACACCAAACTTAAAAGTTGACTCAAGACTTGAACAAGAAACACAAAATATTTTTTATTTTTATGATTTTATGATTTTTTTTTGAAAATTATATTTTAAGAAAACAACAATAAAGAAAAACTTTTGAAAGATTTTTGAAAACTTTTTTTGAAAAGAAAATAAAAAGAAAATTACCTAATCTGAGCAACGAGATGAACCGTCAGTTGTCCATACTCGAACAATCTCCGGCAACAGCGCCAAAAACTTGGTGGACGAAATTGTGATCATCAATGTTGTACTCTTTATTGTTGTATGGAATAATTATAATGGCTCTTTGCTATGTGTGGACACAACTCCGTTCAACTAACCAGCAAGTGTACTGGGTCGTCCAAGTAATAAACCTTACGTGAGTAAGGGTCGATTCCATAGAGATTGTTGGTATGAAGTAAGCTATGGTCATCTTGTAAATCTCAGTCAGGCGGATAGTAATTGATTATGGATTTTCGAAAATTAATAAATAATAAACATAAAATAAAGATAAAGTTACTCATGTAATCCAATGATGGGGATTTCAGATAGGCGTATGGAGATGCTGTGCTCCTCCTGAATCTCTGCTTTCCTACTGCTTTTATCCAATTTTATCACTCCCTTCTATGGCAAGCTGTATGTAGGGCATTACTGTTGTCAATGGCTACATCCCATCCTCTCAGTGAAAAAGGTCCAAATGCTCTGTCACAACACGGCTAATCATCTGTCGGTTCTCAATCAGGTTGGAGTAGAATCCCTTGATTCTTTTGCGTCTGTCACTAACGCCCAGCCTTCAGGAGTTTGAAGCTCGTCACAATCATTCAATTTCGGAATCATACTCAGAATACCACAGACAAGGTTAGACCTTCCAGATTCCCATGAATGCCGCCATCAATTCTAGCTTATACCACGAAGATTCTGTTTAAAGAATCCAAGAGACATGCTCCCGGTCTAGGGTAGAACGGAAGTGGTTGTCAATCACGCACGTTCTTAGGTGAGAATGATGATGAGTGTCACGGATCATCACATTCATCAAGTTGAAGTGCAACGAATGTCTTAGAATAGGAATAATTCG
>NC_029776.3:19778343-19801938 GCF_000817695.3 Arachis duranensis
AATAGTCTCCTCAGATGAAGAATAAACTAAAACTGAGACCAAAGATGTCTAATACAATAGTAAATTATCCTATTTATACTAGACTAGCTACTAGGGTTTACATGAGTAAGTAATTGATGCATAAATCCACTTCCGGGGCCCACTTGGTGTGTGTTTGGGCTGAGCTTGATCTATCTACGAGTTGAGGCTTCTTTTGGAGTTGAACGCCAAGTTGTAACGTGTTTTGGGCGTTCAACTCCAGGTTGTGATGTGTTTCTGGCGTTTTACTCCAGACAGCAACATGGAACTGGCGTTGAGTGCCAGTTTACGTCATCAATTCCCGAATAAAGTATGAACTATTATATATTTCTGGAAAGCTCTGGATGTCTACTTTCCAACGCAGTTGAGAGCGCGCCATTTGGAGTTCTGTATCTCCAGAAAATCCATTTCGAGTACAGGGAGGTCTGATTCCAACAGCATCAGCAGTCCTTTGTCAGCCTCCTATCAGAGTTTTGCTCAAGTCCCTCAATTTCAGCTAGAAATTACCTAAAATCATAGAAAAACACACAAACTCATAGTAAAGTCTAGAAATGTGAATTTAACATAAAAACTAATGAAAACATCCCTAAAAGTAGCTTGAACTTACTAAAAATTACCTAAAAACAATGCCAAAAAGCGTATAAATTATCCGCTCATCATCCATCCTTGATCCCGACCTGTTATGGCTAGGATTTTTTCTTCTTCCAATATTGAAGGGTTCTGCAGTATTTCCTGGATGAGGCTTCTATTGTTGCCCCCTGGTTTGGTGCTGGCTAGTTTTGAGAGTGCGTTAGCTCGGGCATTTTGCTCGCGGGGTATGTGGCAGATCCTATATTCCCCGAGTTGTCCGAGTTGTTTTTTGGTTTTATCCAAATATTTTTTCATGGTAGGATCTTTGGCTTGGTAGCTTCCCGTTATTTGTGAGGTAACAACTTGTGAGTCACTGTAGATGTTTAGTTTCTGAGCTCCAACCCCCCTAGCCAGCTTCAAACTAGCTAATAACGCTTCGTATTCCGCCTGGTTGTTTGAGGCTGGGAATCCAAATTTTAGGGAAAGCTCAAGTTGGGTTCCTTGGTTGCTTTCGATTATCACACCTGCACCACTTCCGGTTTTATTCGAGGAACTGTCCAAGTATATGTTCCACTTTATGGGGATTTCCGTGGTGTCTGTGAATTCGGCGATGAAGTCGGCTAGATATTGTGATTTAATGGCTGTCCGCGCCTCGTATTGGAGGTCGAACTCGGACAACTTGATTGCCCACTGTAGGATTCTTCCTGTTAGATCTGTTTTCTGTGATATCCCTTTTATGGGCTGGTTGGTCCGAACTTTAATGGTGTGCGTTTGGAAGTATGGGCGAAGTCGTCGAGATGTGAGTATCAGAGCGTAGGCAAACTTCTCTATTTTCTGGTAGTTCAGCTCTGACCCCTGTAGTGCTTTACTAATGAAGTAGACGGGTTGTTGTCCCCCTTCATCTTCTCTAATTAGTGCTGAGGCTATTGCCCGACTTCCTACTGCGAGGTACAGTATGAGTGGTTCTCCCTCTTGTGGTCGAGATAGGATAGGTGGCTGTCCCAAGAATTCTTTGAAGTCTCGGAAGGCTTGTTCACATTCCGTTGTCCACTCGAAATTCTTTCCCTTCCTTAAGGTAGCGTAGAAGGGGAGGGATCTTATTGCTGACCCTGCTAGGAATCTGGACAAGGCCGCCAATCTCCCATTGAGTTGTTGTACCTCTTTGACGCAGGTTGGGCTTTTCATGTTGAGTATGGCCTGGCATTTATCTGGATTTGTCTCGATTCCTCTTTGTGTGAGCATAAAGCCCAAGAATTTACCTGCTTCCACTGCGAAGGTGTATTTAGCCGGGTTGAGTCGCATGCCGTACTTTCGTATGGTGTCGAACACTTGAACCAAGTCGGTTAGTAATGTCTCTTCACTTTGTGTCTTTATCAACATGTCATCCACGTAGACCTCCATGATTTTTCCGATGTGGTTTAAGAAGACTTTATTCATTAGCCTTTGATAAGTGGCTCCCGCGTTCTTGAGGCCGAAAGGCATTACGATGTAGCAATAATTTGCTTTCGGTGTGAGAAACGAGGTTTTTTCTTGATCCGGTGGATACATTGGGATCTGGTTGTACCCTGAGTATGCATCCATGAACGAGAGATACTTATATCCCGATGAGGCATCTACTAGAGCGTCGATGCTTGGGAGTGGATAAGGGTCTTTTGTGCAGGCTTTGTTGAGGTCGGTGTAGTCGGTGCACATTCGCCACTTTCCATTTGACTTTCTCACCAAGACGATGTTTGCTAGCCATAGTGGGTATTTAACTTCTCTTATGAACCCTGCCTCTAGTAGTGCTTGTACTTGTTCTTCTACAGCTTGAGACCGTTCTGGCCTGAGTTTTTTTCATCTTTGTTGTACCGGCCGGGATCCCGGGTAGACTACCAACTTGTGGCTCATTAGTTCAGGGTCTATGCCTGGCATGTCGGCAGCTTTCCATGCGAAGAGATCAACATTATCTCATAGGAACCGTATTAGTGATTCCTTTGTGTCTCCTTTCAGGATCGTGCCAATATTAGTTGTTTTATCCGATGTATCTCCGATCTGGACTCTTTCTATTTCTCCTTCGGGTCATGGGTGGAGTTTTTTTCGTCTCTGAACTTCGCCGAGTTCGATTGTGTGGAACTCTCCTCCTTCGCCTCAGAGGTTTAGACTTTCGTTATAACAGCGACGCGCCATCTTTTGATCTACTTTATTTGTAGCTATCCCTTCTGCAGTTGGGAATTTCATACATAGATGTGGAGTTGAAACTATTGCGCCGAGTTGATTTAACGTTGTCCGACCTATTAAGGCATTGTAGGCTGAGCTTACGTCGACCACGATATAGTCTATCTTGAGTGTTCTGGATTGATTCCCCTTTCCGAAGGTTGTATGTAACGATACGTATCCCAGTGGCTGTACTAGGGTATCCCCAAGTCCGAACAGGCTGTTCGGGTATGCTCTTAGCTCTTTTTCTTCTAAACCGAGCTTGTCAAAGGCAGTTTTGAATAAGATGTCGGCAGAGCTTCCTTGGTCAATTAATGTACGGTGGAGGTTGGCGTTTGCAAATATGATTGTGATGACCATGGGGTCGTCGTGTCCTGAGATGATTTCGGATGCATCTTCTTTGGTAAACGTGATTGCTGGGATGTCTGGCGCCTCCTTCTTTCCTTCGACATGGTATACTTCTTTGAGGTGTCGCTTGCGGGATGATTTGGAGATTCCTCCTCCAGCAAATCCGCCGTGTATCACGTGGACGTGTCTCTCTGGTGTGCGGGGTGATCGTTCAGACCGTCCGACATCTTCATCCCTTCTTCTTTTTCTTGGTTCTTCGTCCCGATTGGCCAAGAACCGATCTAATTTTCCTTCCCTTACTAATTTCTCTATGACGTTTTTCACGTCAAAGCATTCGTTGGTGGAGTGTCCTCGGACTTGATGATACTCACAGTATTCGTTCTGATTTCCTCCTCCCTTTTTGCCTTTGAGTGGCCGAGCTGGGGGTATTTTTTCCGTATGGCAGACTTCTTTGTAAACATCTACCAAGGATACCCTAAGAGGGGTGTAGTTATGATATTTTTTGATTTTCTCCCCGGAGCAATCTTCCTTTTTCTTGGATTCTTTATCTCGGTAGGCAGAACCGAACCTCGAGGCTTCCCCAAATCGAGAATTCTCCTCCATGTTGATGTACTTCTGCGCCCGTTCTTGTACTTCGTCTAGGGATGCTGGGTACTTCTTTGATATAGATTGGCTAAATGGTCCTTCTCGTAGGCCATTTATGAGGCCCAAGATGGCAGCTTCTGTTGGTAGACTTTGTATGTCCATGCATGTTTTGTTGAATCTTTTCATGTAGTTACGAAGACTCTCCCAATCTCCTTGCTTGATTCCTAGTAGGCTGGGTGCGTGTTTGGCTTTGTCCTTTTGTATGGAAAATTCGGCCAAGAACTTCTTGGCTAGGTCGTCGAAACTCGAGATGGATTTTGGAGGTAGGTTGTCGAACCATCTAATGGCTGTCTTGGTAAGAGTTGTTGGAAAGGCTTTGCAGCGAACTGCATCCGAGGCATCAGTGAGGTACATCCTACTTCTAAAGTTGCTGAGATGGTGGTTGGGGTCCGAGGTGCCGTCATACAGAGTCATATCCGGAAGTTTGAAATCTTTTGGGATTTTGGTCTTCATAATTTCCCTGGTGAATGGATCTTGATCTTTGTGAGAGCTATCCTCTGGGGTGGATCGAGTAGCTTTAGTTTTGAGATCAGCTTCGAGTTTCATAAGCTTATCTTCTAATTCTCGGCGTCGCCTTATCTCCCGATGTAGATCCTCTTCTTTTTCGCGTTGATGTTGGGCTTCTTTCTCAAGTTGCTTTAATCGATCTTGAAGTGCTTCTATCACCCCCGGATTTGATGGAATTTTGTCTCCATTGGGTTCCGGAGTATCTTTAAGTATAGCATCCATGTTCTTGTGCGGCATTCTATCTTCCAAACCTGAGTCGTGGTCGTTGTCATGGTCATCCGCGATGGTGTTGGGATGACTTCCAGGTTCCCCGGCAACGGCGCCAATGTTTCGAGGGTTACCTAAAACTGTAGGTCGATCTCGGTCGAGATCTTCTGTATTGGTCAGAGCCGACGTGTCCGGCAGGTGTATAGCGGCCGGAGCTGGTATGTCCGACTTGTGGAACTTAAAGTGCTACTGATCCTTCGTCTCTAGAGGGTGGGAGATACCTGCAAGGGACTCCGATGCTTAAGTTAGCAAGGGTATTAAGCAGGTATTGAATAGGTTCAGAATATGAGTTATACCTGGGTGTTCCAGTGTATTTATAATGGTGAGATGTGGCCTCCTGTGGATAAGATAAGTTAGTTATCTTATCTTATCTTTATCTTATCTTCAAGTGATGTCATCTTATCTTCAAGGGAACCGCCCTTCTCTTGTAGGCTTGGGCTGTCTTAGGATCTGGGGCGTGTTCCTCTATTTGGGCCCTTTGTTTGGGCTTTCTCGTGACTTTGGCCGAGCTCTTTGAGAAGAGGTCGGATTGTCCTGACCTGAAGAGGTTGGTTACTTTGTCTGTAGAACATCCCGCATGTTTCATGGTTCTCGGTTTGGAATTTTCTGATTGCATCTTGCAACCACTTCAATATCTTCTATGACCAGTGGAATCTTATGGGGTTTGAGACATCCTGAATCGGGAGGATGTGCCTTGGGGAGATAGTCTGTTGGTTTGTTGGGGAAAAAACATCTTTAACACCACTAAGATGAAGTGTCATCTAAAAGTCATCCGTTGTTCCTCGGTTTCTATTGGACAGCCATAGAAGAAGTCCCGCAGTTGTGTTGTTATTTTCTTTTGGAATTGCCTCTTAAGTGCAACATGGGAAGCATTTTCCTTGTTCAGTTCCGGGATGCTATCCCCTACATTAACGAAATATTGTACAATAATCAATAAATATTTTCATAGGAAAATCGATAAAACATGCACAAAAACTCTCGCATCATACATGGCTACTACTGACCTCTTGAAGGTATGCCTAGTACCTTGCCGATCAACTCGGTAGTAATGCGAATGTCCCCTGCGTCCACCTTCAGAGTGATTGAATCCACATCATAGGCCCTTACAAGTTGAAGCATGATGCTCTGCTTCACTTGCCAGTATGGCACCTGCCTCAAGAAATCAAATCCAATAGCCTCAATCTCACCCAACTTTGCGTTCTCGTTATGTTGTTCCAAATGAGAAAACAAGTTGCTAATGTAACAAGGTGAGCATCGCGTCTCGACTAAGTTTTGTCAAACAAAAATGAAAAAAATAAACATTAGAACAGTTAACAAGGATGTTTGTTTTATGCCGTAAACAGTGTGATACCTTTTTACCCATTTGAGTTTTTGTATCAACTACAGAATTCTGGACGGTTGGAACGTCATTAATATCTAATTACACTATAGGTCCTCGGCAATCCAATGCAAGATTCTGTTCAGTTTATAACCAAGTTAAAAAAATTATAATAACATTACAAATAAATTTTTAAAACATTCCAACTGCTACTTTGACCCAATCCAAATTCCCTAGGAAAAAAATAGACACAATCAACAGACACCGTAGGCGCACACTAAACACTGATCACCAGTTCTGAAATGCAAGTTTGAATACGTTCAAGGCATAAAAAACTAAACTAAATCAAGTCATAAAAGGAGAACAATGTCGACTCACACAACAATCACACCAAATGGCTTAAAAATAATTAATAGACTACTATATACCAACAATCTCGTAGTCAAATACAACACCCAACAACTACAACAAAAAAACAACCCAACAATAATCCAACCTTCTTGTTTGCAATGAAAAAAAAGTTTTGCATCCCAAGATAAGACCCAAGAAGAGGAAAGATCCCTTCAGCAATAATTTATGGGGTCTCAAAGACTGACTCAACCAATTATAAACACAACAATCAGCAAGATAAATTAGATTCACACAACGCAACAACATGGCAGCCCCAAAAAGCAATGTTTTTAACATAAAACAACCATCACAATAGTTACTAAAGTAACCATCCATTTCATTTAAAATCAAGACTGAATATCTAAGACTAGAACTTGATTTCAGCATTAAATATACATTTGCTTACTAAGAAAAAAGAGAGACCCATCAAACATCACCTGATTCAAATAATATGTCAACATACTAATATCAAAATAAAAGTCACCATGATGAAAATCAACCATCCAAATGTTTGTCAAAGTAACCATCTGATTCGTACTTGATCTAATCCTGTGTACATCAAATTATCAGCAAATACAATGGAAATCATACATCTAAAATCAAGGCAACAAGTTTATATTGAATTATGATCAAATAAAAAGAAAAAACTTGTTTATAATTGATCGACTTATGTACTACGTAGCATGACTTGATGAGCATATATACATTTACTGTACCTCAGAGGATCTTTAATAGGACTTAGATACCGTGCTTAGTTGCTTAATAAAAAAAAGAAACCCATCCAAAAAAAATTTAGTCAAGCAAGCTAAAGATCGACAATGAAAACCAACCATCCAAAATCATGCTAAAGTAACCATCCAATTACTTTCAACTAACGAACGTCAGTGGTCAACTAATTTACGTCACATTGCATGCACAGGTCCACATAGCGAGGGGAAAACTAGAGAGCTATTTAAACCAAGCTTTTGCGACTCTTCCTGCACTAAGATTAGATCAATTGCAACCATCTACATAAGCAGCTTATTGAACACATTTCAATATACTAAAATTGCAACCATGGAGTGTAACACCCTACCACACTAAGTTTTACGCTTAAGTCGTAAAATAGAGGTAGTGTGGTATTACGACCTCTAAAATAAAATGAGTACATATAATAGCAGAAGAATTATAATATGCTAGGAGCCTTGAAGAATAGAGAAAATAAAATTCGCAAAATAAAAGTGCAACGCTTAAGGAACGAGTTAACTTGCGTGCTAAGAAAACCATAACTATTGAACATAAGATAACAGAAGTAGGAATAGAGTGCCAAAGATATAAAATAACAAGCTCCTAACTCAGCCCGCGAAGTCAAGACTGGCCGAAGAATATTTACACATAGATTCATACATATCAAAAACCCAAAAGTACATATGCACAATCCTGCAAAAACACAACACAATATAGGATGAGAACCGAAGGTTCTCAGCATGGTAAAGGTGCCACGCACATAATATATAAGGTCCTGGGAATGCCAGAGGCAATCCTAGAACGCCGACACTCAGATTATAGAGCTTAAAGTATTAAACAGGAGCCATAAAAGGTGGTTATCTAAAAATATTTAATCCTAACTTAACTTAACCTTAAATCTAAGTCCCATACTGCCATGCCTCCACCTCCAACTCCTTTATGCATTTTCACAGACAAATAGACAGATAAGGTAAACACAAGAAGGTTATAGTTATTACAGGTAACAAATACACATTTAGCATGGCAAGTACATATAGGCACACCCAATTAAAGCACAAGCAAGTAATTCAAGTAATATGCATATGATGCATGCATGTCCTATGGCTGATGAGGTTCATCTGTCGGTTATCCAGCCAACCTGACAAGTCTGAATTGTCCTTAGACTGTCCCTCGACGTGCATCTCCAAGAGTCTATGCATATCATTTTCTCAAATAATCAATATTGCTCAATGGGGGTAATATTTCTAGGAATTTATATAGTGTCCGGTCACACTTACGTCGTAGGGTCAACAGAGTATCGAGTTTTCAACCTGGTACACGTGGTGGCAAGCCACGGCACTTGATCTAGGGAATCTCGTATCTCAGATTATTCAAATTCATATGCCATATAAATAATTCAACTATAATTCATCAACATCCACATCATTCTCAATCGCATCTCATTCATCATTATACGTCAATTATATTCAATCTTTATCCTTTATTATCACACCTCCCATTCCGTCCATCAATAGTTCCAATTCAAAACATAATTCATTCTTTTCTAAATGAATCAAACTTAAAAACATGCTCATTTTCTTAATAACTCTAAATCAAACCATATAACCTTTGAATCTAAATCTTTTTAAATAATCATATAAATAAAATCTCTAATTTTTATAAAATTTCGGCAGCATCTCCTCTAAAACTCGGACTTTGCGACTCTTTTCGGGTCCAAACCTACTTTCTTTTCAATTCAATGTACCCTTCCTCATCATCATAATAGTCACCACAATAAATCTACCTTAGATCAACAATTATACTCATACAATATTCAAATCCAACAACCGAAATTCAACTAAGGATCATAGTTCACTAATCTTAGGCTTCTAACACAAAATACCTCATTATCACAACAACCTCCACAATAGTTATACCTCAAATCAATAATTTACCAAATCATTAGTTAATCAACAAGCACCAAACCAACCATATTCATCAACAATAACATTCAACCATAATTCTCTCCAAATTAACAGAACAACATTCACCATCCAAAATTAATAACTAATTATCCAATAAACTTCAACCAAATATATTCATCGACAAATTACTAAACATTAAACATATACCTGCATTCTAACTTATCCTATGGTCATCTAGCATAAGTTTTCACAGAACATTATATATTAAATGCAAGAAACCTAAACCATACCTTGGCCGATTTCCACGTAACGACCAAAGCTATTTATTCAAAACCAAGGTAGCCTCTCAAAACTCAACTAATCAGCTTCCTCTAAGTTCCAGTATTCACAATTTCAAGCTCCAATTATTTATTCACAACCTAATACACATTTATAACACATATATACCCAATTTAATACTCAAAGCTCAAACCCAATGAAATTAAAATAGAATTATCATATCCTAACCTTACCCAAACTTCACATAAGCAAGAGTGAACATTTTTCTCAAGTTAATTGAATCCTAAAACATCAAAAATCAAAGAAATTCAACATTCCTTCTCAAAACTCAAAAATTAGGGGAAATGAAGGTTGAGTGTGAAATAACAAGTTACCTATGAAATTGTTCCGGTATAAACATAGAGCTCGACACAGTGAACGCATGGCCATAAACGTTATGGCGATTGGAGCTCGGACGGTGAAGTTACGGAAGTTAGAAATTTACCGTAAAGTTACGGGGTGTTTCGTTTCTCTCCTCCCTGGAGAAGCTTTCATCTTCGTGCTGCAGAAAATGAAGGAGAAGGCACTGTTGGGTTCAGTTAAAAGGGCTGGTCCGGTTGGACCAATAGCCCGGTTCAGGTCCGGTTCAATCGATTCGGCCCGTTCGGTCTAATCTTGGACCGTTTTCTTCGAAATTGATGTCAAAATTCTTGTTTCGATAAGCTCTATCCTAATTTAATATGATATTCACATTTCTAATCTTGATTATTAAAAACTAATTTATTGACTAATCATCTACTAATTTAACTGGGGTTTACATAGAGTTTTTCACTATGAACAACCAAATATCTCAGCAAGATAAATTATATCTACAATTATAGGCAACAGAAATAACAATCGTGAAAATAAGAAATTAACCCACTAATCGTAGATTGTCAATGACGGTAGGGGATAAGGGGCCGTAATACCAATGAGACTGTGACCCCTCTAATGGTCACGGCTTCAACTGGCTGACGAAGGAGGCAGGACCCAGTCAGACGCAGGGCGCGCGCACCGTGCAGGTTGCTGGCGCGAAAACAAGCCGACGATGAAAGACGGCGTGTGCAGTGGGTGAGCAGTGCAGGACCAGGGTCGACTGAAGCAGCTGCTGCCAGCGGGGAAAGACGTGTGCGACGAAGGTTGGGCGCTACAGTTCTGATCGGCTCTGCAGTTCTGATCGGCGCTTATGAAGGTTTCAGGTAACGCGGCACCACAACAGTAGATGTTCAGCAGCGACCGTGCAGGGTTTGAGGGTAGGGTTATCGTCGGTGCAAAAATAGGGAATGGGGCAAATTTTGAATTAAGGATTATGTTCGAGTAGTTAGCACAAAACTGAACAACACCTTTTGGAATTAAGGTAAATGTGGGTAATTTTCATTTTTAACTCATATTGGGCTAAATAAACAGTCTATTGTAAACATTGTAAAGATACCCCATTGTCTCCCTAGCGGGATTCTTACTAATAATATACAATTTAAAGAATTAATTAACATGTCTTAATAATTTGTCAGCTGAATTGTCCAAACATTAGAAGCAAAAGGGACACAAATAATGCAATACCTTATTATGGCTCCTTTGTGATTTGCCTTTGAACCAAAAGAAGTACTTTCTGTTGTTATTTTTAACTCTATCAAACTTTAGTCAATAGACTAACTGAGTAAACTGTTCTAAAATTAATAAAGGGTAAAGTATACTTTTTGTCTTTGAAGTTTGGCAAAAGTTTCAAAAATACCACTAAGTTTTATTTTGTTTCAATTTTGTCCAAGAAGTTTTCGATTTGCATCAAATATACCCTCGACAGCTAAATTTTCAAAAAAATTAAGACCAATCTAACAATAATGTATGAAAATTATGCTTGATTTGCTTGTGTTGAGGGTTGTTCTTATGAAATTGTTTTTGAATTGGTCTTAAGTTTTTTGAAAAATTAGCTGTCAGGGGTATATTTGATGTAAATCGAAAACCTTTGAGACAAAATTGAAACAAAATAAAACTTAGGGCTATTTTTGAAACTTTTGTCAAACTTCAGGGACAAAAAATATACTTTACCCTTTAATAAAAGGTGTATGCACTATATTAGTGCCAAGTACCACTGATTCCCTTTTTAACTTTATGTTGAGTAAGTGAACTCTAAATAGCTACACAAATTGAGCGCCTTGCATTAACAAAAAGTTAGTAGCAAACTCCCTTATTTGCACAAAATGCAATTTTCCAAAACACCCAAACACCACTCTTCATTTTTTATGTTTATTCAATTTAAAGTAGGAAATGCATTATATCACAGTGAGTGAAAATATAATGGATATGCTTAGACGTTTAGGTGGTTTAATAATTATAATATATACCTTATGTAAAATACAGCTCTAGGTTGCTATTATTTATCATATTCAAAATATTGATTGTCACATACGTATAGATAATAAAACAAAATATGTCCAATACAATTCAAGATATAGTCCAAAACATGTATTTCCATAAAGTAATAGATAAGATGCCAGTTGTTGTAGGGTTTAAAATTTTTCAATCACCAACTGTTCCGAGGATTACCTGAAACTGTAGGTCGATCTCGGACGAGATCTTCTGTGTTGATCAGAGATGACGTGTCCGGTTTGCTGGACTGACAATGCTGCTGATCCTTTGTCACCAGAGGGTGGTGGTACCTACAAGAGACTCTGATGCTTAAGTTAGCAAGGGTATTAAGCAGGTTTTTTATGTAGAATCAGAGTATGAGTTATACCTGGGTGCTATAATGGTGTAGAGCGACCTTCAAAGATAAGATAAGTTAGTTATATTATCTTATCTTTATCTTTTGAGTAGGGTCACCTTATCTTTCAAGGGAACCGCCTTTCTCCTTGTAGGCTTGGACTGCCTTGGGCTTTGGTGCGCGGTCCTCCATTTGGGCCCTTCTTTGGGCTTTCCTGGTCACTTGGCCGAGCTCTTTGAGAAGAGGTCAGTTTGTCTTGACCTGAAGAGGTCAGTCGCTTTGTCTGTAGACATCCCGGGTCGGACAGCTCGACCCTGGGTATGAACAGTGCCACTGCTCGAGCTCGGTTTTTTTTGAGGTCGAGTCTTAGTTTTAGGACTTCGATCCTTCTCTGGTGAAGCTAAACTCGAGCATTTTGTCGACTTTTTCATTGTAGAGTTCTCCTTTGAATGCAAAACATTTCTGTTCCGTTTCCTCTGAAAGCACGCGCTATTAGTGTCCTGGCCTTGGGAATGCGCGAGGGTTTTCAATGTCCTTATTAATTGGTTTTTAATGCTCTGTTTCTTTTTGGCTTTTTGAATTTCACTCTCAAGAAACGTTTTTTAGCATTTCTTCTTGCAACGTTTGTTTGGCGATCGTAAGTGCTTTCTTTTGCTTTTGACGGAAATTTCTGGCTTCTTTGTCTTCAACCTCCTTCCGCATTCTTCTCCTTTTTCAGGTTGGTTTTGCTTTTTTCTTTCGTCGTCTATTTTGCTGCTCTGTATTTGATTTTTGAAGTTTTGATTTTGACTGAGTGCATGTTGGAAAGTTTGAATCTTTGTATATTATCACGCTCGGTTTATCACTGTGATGCATGCTTTCTGGTTTTCCTTTTGACCTTATGTATGCTTCTAGGTGTATTTTCCTGGTTTGGCTCTTTTAGGGCTTCATATGCAACAACTGATTTCTGAACTGTTATTTTTGAGAAAGGTTGCTCCTTTTAATGGCTTTTGTCCTGTTGATTGCTTTTCTTTGATGGAGATTGCTCCGTAAAGAACTTTTTCTTTTGGTTGCTCGTTTGATCTTCTTCGCGTTTTTTCTTTTTGGGATGTTGCTTTCTGGGAAAGGGTTTCTCTTTGTTCTTGCTGCGAGTTTTTTTTGTTGGGTTGTTAGCCTTGTAGATTTTCTGAATCTTTGTTCCCTGATTGCCTCCAAAGGATGCCCCTGGACCTTCTTGGTGTGGGTCATGGGGTTTCTTTTTGCTGTTTGTATCGTGTTTGTACTAGACTATCTTGGCTGAGTTGTTTTGATTTCGTCCGAGATGTTTTTAGTAATCCACTCTCCTTTTCTTATTTGTAGGACTAGTTGGCTATGTCTTCTCGTAAAAATATTGTAGAGACGTCCTCTAAGGTTCCTGAGGGTATGTCCGATTTGTTGGACTCCCTTGTTTTGATGTGTGTTTCTGTGGTCAATGCTGAGTTCTGTGTGGAGCTTAGGAAACATCACCGTCTCTGTAAGAGTAGAGATCAAGAGAAGAATTATGAGTTGGTGGCACCTGACTCCGAGGAGAGGGTTTGTTTCCCTGTCCTGACTCAGGGGGAACGCCTTTTCTTTTATGCTTATGACTATTTCTTCAGCTAGTTGGACATCACATTTCCCTTTACCTCGTTTGAGACCGATTTGTTGTGGTCGTGTAATGTAGCTCCGTCCCACCTTCATCCGAACTCCTGGGGCTTTATTAAGATTTTTCAACTTCTTTTTCAAGAACTGAATGTTATCCCTTCTCAAACTTTTTTCCTTTATTTGTTTGTTTTAACTAAGCCCGGAATTTCTTCAAAAAAGAAAGCCTCGTGGGTTTCTTTTAGATCTGCACAAGGACATAAGGTTTTTACCATGTATGACGAGTCCTTTAGGGACTTCAAGAATTATTTTTTCAAAGTTCAAGCTGTTGAGGGAGCTCGTCCCTTTTTTCTGGAAGCGAATGGGGAGCCATCCTTCCCTTTACATTGGCAGCAGAATGTAGTAGTATCCCGTTATACGTGGGAGATGCTTGATAAGGTCGAACAGGCCTTTGTGATGGTTTTGGAGGATCTTTGGGGGGAACCCCCTCATTTAGATACCAAAAAATGTTTGGGAGACCCCTCCCTCGTCCGAGATATATTGGGTATTACTTGATGTATACTATTTCTTTTTTTTGCTTTTCTCCTTTCTTCCCAGTATGTAAAACTGTTGTTTTTCATTTTTCAGAGATGGCCAAGAATAATGATGCAATGAAGGCCTTCAAAAAGGCGAGGAAAGCCACTGCAGCTCAAAACACCTCGGCCCGGGTAGATGGGGAAGGGTCCTCTCATGTCCCATTGAGCCATCTGTGCCGAGCTCTCCTGGCCCGAGGAGAATGATCCCTACTCCTCGGGTTCGTTTAGTGGATCCCCCACAATCTTCTACTGTTACTGTGGTTTCTTCTTTGGTCGTCCGTCCTCCTAAAAGACCTCGAACCGTTGAACCTTTCAATCTGGATGCCCCGGATTTTGACCCCATTGGCTTTGTCGACCAGCAGATCGCTCCTTATGGTGCCCTCTTTATGGATGATGTTTCTCTCCTTCATCACTTAGATTTTATAACTCGAAGCAGTGTTAAGATGGCTCATATGGGAGCTGCTCTGTATCGAACTGCTCAAAATCTTCCTCTGCATGCTACCAAAGCCTTTATGGAGGAAGCTAAGCGAGAGTTCGATCAGATGAAGGGTCTGAAGGAGGAGCTCGAAGCGGAGGTGACTAAATTGAAGAAGGAGCTGGAAGGGGAGAAGGCCAGCTCTCTTGCCTTGGCGACCTCTGTGCAGTTGGCTGAGGATATGGCATTGAAGCACAAAGACAGCTATGTCACAACTTACCGAGAAGTGATGCATCTCAGAGGGGAGTTAGAATCGGTCCGGGTTGATTATTCTAAGCTCCAGGGTCACCTTGTGGGCAGCGTAACTGCTGCTTATGAGAAGTTGAAGAAGCAAGTTCGGGTTATTGCCCCGGAGGCTGACCTTGCTTTATTTAGTTTGGATAATATTGTGAAGGATGGTAAGATCGTCCTCGATGATCCTGATGATGACGACGTTGAGCCTCCCTCTGAGCCTATTGCCAAAGCTTCTGTTGTGTCAGCTTCTTCAGTTCCTGCTTGTCCCAAATTAGATCCTGATTGCCAGATATTGAATCGGGATGACGGGACAGTGGACGCAGTGCCTATGCAGACTCGCGCTCCTTCACCCCTTACTGATGCTGCCGAGAAGCCTTCGGGTGTTTAACTGATTTCTGTAATTACTTGTGTAGATAGCCCGGCTTGTGGGCTTTTGAACTCTTTATTTTGCTGACTTTTGATACTTTTTTAGTTGCCGGTTTAGCAATTTTATTTTGATAAACAAAGTAGTTTCCAGGCTTTGTGTTCTGAATTTGGTGGCCTCTGAAGTTGGCTATTATTATAACTTTTTTTATATCAGGTATGTTTGCGCTTATCTTGGTATCTTCGTAGGCTTTGGAGTGTTGGAACTCTGTCTGACATGATCGGCTTGATTCCTTTACCTGATGCTGTTTTCAGCAATTCGTCTTGTTTGAACTTTGTTCAGGACTTTATTAGGAATTATAATGCTGAGGTCGCCGATTTCTTCATGTCGGTTTTTGTCCGAAGAGTTGTTAGTGACCCTCTTTTAGGGGTTACTTTTGTAGAGTTATGTTTCGGAATGGCTTCGTCTCGTCGGGCCCTGTAGAGTTACTTGGTAATCCTGTTTCTTGGACTTTGTTTAGGCCTCTTTCAAGGATTAGCTTCGTAACTTTATTTTTGGGCCGACTTTGTCACGTCGGGCCCTGTCGAGTTACTTGGTAGTCCTCTTTCTTAGACCTTGTTTAAGTCTCTTTCAGGGATTACCTTCGTAACTTTATGTTTTGGGTCGACTTTGTCACGTCGGGCCCTGTCGAGTTTACTTGGTAATCCTCTTTCTTGGACCTTGTTCAGGTCTCTTTCAGGGATTACCTTTGTAGCTTTATATTTTGGGCCGACTTTGTCACGTCGGGCCCTGTCGAGTTACTTGGTAATCCTCTTTTTTGGACCTTGTCAGGTCTCTTTCAGGGATTACCTTGGTAACTTTATCGTGGGAGTCCGACTTTAAAATGCCAGACTCTTCTAAGTTATAGTAATCTTCTTTTATAGGGCTAGCCAGACCTCTTTCCAGGGCTTTACTTATAACTTTGGTTGTTGTGGCTGGTCTGACTTTTTTATGCCGGCCCGTCTTCAAGTTATTTTATAGTGATCCATTTTATTAGGACCTCGTCAGGTCCTTTCTATGGATCACTTTCTATAACTTCTTGCATTATTCTGCTTTCATCTTTGTCAATTTTGTAGAGTTTGGGTTTTAACCCTCGTTTGGTCGACCTTTTAATAAATTAGGTTTTCATCTTTGGTCTTTATCGCGATTGCGCAGTGAATTTGATTTTCACTTTCCGTCGATCTGTAGCTTTATAATTAAACGATGAATGTTTTGGAATAATGCAGCTTGAGCATTTATAGAAAATCTGAACATATTTTATTAAAAGAAAATGCAAATATATACATGCGGGGGTTATTTTCCTAAGTCGGGTGATTTGTAGGTCTTGCCTTGGCGCCTCGTTAGAAAACCTTTTCAGGAAAAAGAGTGCGCCTTGTCCAAGGTCCTTTATCATCCCTAGCTATAGTACCTTCTTAGGTTGCTGGCGTGCCATGACCTAGGAAGCTCTTGCCTGTTGAGTTCAAAAAGCCTGTAGTAGCCCTTTCCCAACACTTCTATGACTCGGTAGGGTCCTTTCCAGTTTGCTGCTAGCTTTCCTTCTCCAGGTCGAGTAGTTCTGATGTCATTTCAGATTAGGATGAGGTTGTCCTCCGCAACGGCCCGCTGTATTACCTTTTGATTGTATCTAGAAGCCATTCGTCGTTTCAATGCCTCTTCCCTTATCCGAGCTCTTTCTCGGATTTCCAGAAGTAGGTCGAGCTCCTCCCTTTGAAGTTGGGAGTTGGCTTCTTTGCTATAGTGGATCACTCTGGGTGATCCTTCTTTAACTTCCACTGGGATCATTGCCTCCATTCCGTAAGCTAATCGAAAAGGTGACTCCTTTGTGGTGGAATGTGGAGTTGTCCGATATGCCCATAGGACTTGCGGGAGCTCTTCAGCCTAGGCTCCCTTTGCATCTTATAATCTCCGTTTTAACCCGGCTAATATGACTTTGTTGGCAGCTTCAGCTTGTCCATTGGCTTGGGGGTGTTCAACAGAGGTGAATTGTTGTTTGATATTCAAGTTGGCCGCTAGCTTTCTGAAGCTTGCATCTATAAACTGAGTACCATTGTCTGTAGTGATGGAGTATGGAACCCCAAACCTTGTGACGATGTTTCTATATAGGAATTTTTGATTTCTTTGAGCAGTGGCGTTAGCTAGGGGTTCTACTTCAATCCATTTTGTGAAGTAGTCTATTCCCACTATGAGGAATTTCACTTGTCCCGATCCTTGAGGAAAGGGTTCGAGAAGATCAAGTCCCCATTTTGCGAATGGCCAAGGTGAGGTCATGCTGATGAGTTCTTCTGGCAGGACGATGTGAAAGTTGGCATGTTTCTGACATGATGAACATGTCTTTACAAATTCTATGGCTTCTTTTTGTAGAGTTGGCCAATAAAATCCTGCTCGAAGTACTTTTTTGGTAAGTGCTTGCGCTCCGAGGTGATTGCCACAAATGCCACTGTGTACTTCTTCTAGGACTTCCTTTGTGTTGGAAGTCGGCACGCATTTTAGTAGTGGTATTGAAATCCCTCTTTTGTATAGAGTATTATTTATGATAGTGTAGTATTGTGCCTCCCGTTTCAACCTCTTTGCCTCGTTTTCTTCTGTGGGGAGTGCTTCTGTTTTGAGGTAGTGTTCATACCCCGGGGTCAAGCAGTCCGACTCCAGATGTTCTATAACCGAAGCAACCGACCTCTTCAGGTCAGGACGACCCGACCTCTTCTCAAGGAGCTCAGCCAAGCTACTAGGAAAGCCCAATAAAGGGCCCAAATAGAGGAACACGACCCAAATCCTAAGGCAACCCAAGCCTACCAAGGGAAAGGCGGTTCCCCTGAAGATAAGATGACCGCACTTGAAGATAAGATAAAGATAAGATAAGATAACTAACTTATCTTACCTGCAAAGGTCACCCTACACCATTATAAACACACTGGAGACCCATGTATAACTCATACTCTGATTTTACTCAATACCTGCTTAATACCCTTGCTAACTTAAGCATCGAAGTCCCTTGCAGGTACCCCCCACCCTCCAAGGATGAAGGAATCAGCACCACCATCAAGTCCAACAAATTGGATACAACCATTTCGACCAGCACAGAAGATCTCATCCGAGATCGACCTATAGTTTCAGGTAAACCTCGAAACATTGGCGCCGTTACCGGGGAACCTGGAAGTCATCCCATCACCATGGCGGACGACCATGACAATGACCACGCCTCAGATCTAGAGAAAAGAACGCCGCATAAAAACGCGGACACCACCCCAAAAGATACTTTCCAAATCAATAACAAGAAGAACTCCCCAAACGAGGGAGCCATGGATGCATTTCAAGACCGGTTAAAACAACTTGAGGAAGAAGCCCTACGCCAACGAGAGGCCGAGAAAGACCTACAAAGGGAAATAAGGCGACGCCGAGAATTGGAAAACAAACTCCTAAAACTTGAAGCCGATGTCAAGACAAAAGCCAGCCGATCCACTCCTGAAGATAGCACCCGCAAGGAGCAAGACCCATTCACCAAGGAGATCATGAAGACAAAAATCCCAAAGGACTTTAAACTCCCAGACATGACCTTATACGACGGCACTACAGATCCCGACCATCATCTCAGCAACTTCAGAAGCAGAATGTATCTCACTGACCCCTCAGATGCAGTTCGTTGCAAAGCCTTTCCAACTACTTTAACAAAAATAGCAATTAGATGGTTTGACAACTTCCCCCCTAGGTCCATCTCAAGTTTCGACGACATGGCTAAGAAATTCCTGGCCAAATTCTCCATCCAAAAGGACAAAGCTAAACATGCTCCGAGCTTACTGGGAATCAGGCAAGGAGAACGGGAAACCCTGCGTAACTACATGGAAAGATTCAACAAGATATGCATGGATATACAGAACCTGCCAACAGAAGCCACTATTATGGGCCTCATCAATGGCTTGCGAGAAGGGCCCTTTAGTCAATCCATATCAAAGAAGTACCCCACATCTCTGAACGAGGAGTAAGAACGAGCGGAAAAATACATCAACATGGAGGAAAACTCCCGACTAGGAGAGACCTCAAAGGCCAGGTTCACCCCTCGGGATAAGGATAAAGATTCCAGAAAGAAGGAAGACCGACATGGAGAGAAAATTAAAAAATACCACAATTACACCCCTCTACGGGTGTCTCTTGTGGACGTATACAGAGAGGTTTGCAACACGAAAAAAATACCACCAGCTCGGCCACTCAAAGGCAAAAAAGGAAGAGGAAACTGGGCGGAATAATGTAAATACCATCGGATCTGCGGGCACTTCACCAATGAGTGTTTCGATTTAAAAAATGTCATAGAAAAGCTCGTATGAGAAGGAAAGCTAGATCGATATCTGGCCACCTATGATGATGAACAAAGAAAAAGAAGAAGAGCAGAAGATGTCAGACCAACCGCGCGATCATCTTGCACGCCAGAAAGACATGTCCACATGATACACGGCAGATTTGGCAGGGGAGGAATCTCCAAATCATCTCACAAAAGACATCTCAAAGACGTATATCACGTCGTAGGAAAGGAGGAAGCACCTGACATCCCAGCGATCACTTTTACAAAGGAAGACGCATCCGACGTCGCATCAGGGCATGACAATCCCATGGTCATCACTATTATACTAGCAAACGCAAATCTTCACCGCACGCTAATAGACCAGGGGAGTTCTACCGACATATTATTCAGAACAGCTTTCGACAAACTCGGCCTAGAAGAAAAAGAACTCAGAGCGTATCCAGACAGCTTGTTCGGGCTAGGCGATACCCTAGTTCAACCGATGGGATACATTTCACTCCACACAACTTTCGGAAAAGGAAGTCAGTCAAGAAAACTCAAAATAGATTACATCGTAGTCGACGTAAGTTCAGCCTACAATGCACTAATAGGTCGGACAACATTAAATCAGCTTAGCGCAATAGTATCGACTCCACATCTATGCATGAAGTTCCCAACTACAGGAGGAATAGCTACGATAAAAGCAGATCAGAGGATGGCGCCCCGCTGTGACAACAAAAGTCTAAACCTCAGAGGAAGAGGAGAAGAATTCCACATAATTGAGCTCGGTGGAGTTCAAAGGCGGGAAGAGCTTCGCCGCCAACCTGAAGGAGAAATAGAGAAAATTCAGATCGGGGATACCCCAGACCAAACAACCAATATCGGCACACTCCTAAAAGGAGACATCAAAAAATCACTCATACAGTTTCTACGAGACAACGCCGACCTCTTCGCATGGAAGGCCGCAGATATGCCAGGCATAGATCCCACGCTAATGTGCCACAAGCTAGTAGTCTACCCGGGATCCCGACCGGTACAACATAGGCATAGAAAGCTAGGACCAGAACGCTCTCAAGCTGTGGAAGAATAGGTACGAGCTCTACTGGAGGCAGGTTTCATAAGAGAAGTCAAATACCCACTATGGCTTACTAATGTCGTATTGGTAAAAAAGTCAAACGGGAAGTGGAGAATGTGTACTGACTATATCGATCTCAACAAAGCCTGCCCAAAAGATCCTTACCCGCTCCCAAACATCGACGCTCTGGTAGATGCCTCCTCCGGGTATAAATACCTCTCCTTCGTGGATGCATACTCAGGATATAACCAAATCCCTAATGTACCCACCCGACCAAGAAAAAACTTCATTCTTAACCCCAAAGGCATATTACTGCTACATTGTCATGCCTTTCAGTCTTAAAAATGCGGGAGCCACATATCAAAGATTAATGAACAAGATTTTTTTAGATCACATCGGAAAGTTCATGGAAGTCTACGTGGACGACATGCTAGTAAAGACGCAAAATGAAGAGATGTTGTTATCCAATCTAACACAAGTATTCAACACCATAAGACGACATGGCATGTGACTCAATCCAGCAAAATGCACCTTCGCAGTAGAAGCTGGTAAATTCTTGGGTTTTATGATCACACAGAGAGGAATCGAGGCAAACCCGAATAAGTGCAGGGCCATACTCGACATGAAAAGTCTGACTTGTGTCAAAGAGGTACAACAACTCAACGGGAGGTTGGCAGCCTTGTTCAGATTCCTGGTCGGATCAGCAATAAGATCTCTCCCCTTCTACGCCACTCTAAGGAAGGGAAAGGAGTTTGAATGGACAGCGGAAAGCAAGCAAGCCTTCCAAGACTTCAAAAGATTCTTGGGACGGCCACCTATACAAAGTTGGCCACGGGAAGGAGAACCACTCATATTGTACCTCACAGTGGGAAATCGGGCAATAGCCTCAGCACTGGTCCGAGAAGACAACAGCGGGCAACAACCCATATACTTTATCAGCAAAGCATTACAAAGATCCGAGCTGAACTACCAAAAAATAGAAAAGTTTGCTTACGCTCTCATACTAACATCACGATGACTTTGCCCATACTTCCAGTCTCACACCATTAAAGTTCGGACCAACCAGCCCATAAAAGGGATCCTACAGAAAACAGACTTAGCAGGCAGAATCTTGCAATGGACAGTCGAGTTGTCCGAATTCGACCTTCAATACGAAGCTCGGACGACCATCAAATCTCTATATCTGGCCGACTTCATTGCAGACACACCGGAAATCCCCACAGAATGGAATCTATATGTGGATGGTTCCTCAAATAAAATGGGAAGTGGCGCGGGCGTAATAATTGAAAGTGACCAGGGAATCCAAATCAAACTCTCCCTCACATTCGGGTTCTCTGCCTCAAATAATTAAGCAGAATATGAGGCACTACTAGCTGGTTTGAAGCTGGCTAGGGAGGTTGGAGCTCAAAAACTTATCATCTTCAGCGACTCACAAGTAATTACTTCACAAATAACAGGAAGCTACCAAGCCAAAGATCCCACTATGAAAAAGTACTTGGACAAAACCAGGGAACAACTTGGACAGCTTGGAGGGTATGAGATTTGTCACATACCCCGAGAACAGAATGCCCGGGCCGATGCACTCTCAAAACTAGCCAGCACCAAACCAAGAGGCAACAATAGAAGCCTCATCCGAGAAATTCTACAAAATCCATCAATCTCAGAAGAAGAAAAAGTCCTAGCCATAACAGGTCGCGATCAGGGATGGATGACTCCCATAATTAACTACCTCAAAACAGAAGCCCTCCCCACCGATGAGAAAGAGGCAAAGAGGTTAAAACAGGAAGCACAATACTATACCATCATAAATAATACTCTATACAAAAGAGGGATTTCAATACCATTGCTAAAATGCGTGTCGACTTCCAACACAAAGGATGTCCTAGAAGAAATACACAGTGGCATTTGTGGCAATCACCTCGGAGCGCAGGCACTCGCCAAAAAAGTACTTCGGGCAAGATTTTATTGGCCAACTCTACAAAAAGAAGCCACAGAATTGTAAGGACATGTTCACCATGTCAGAAACATGCCAACTTTCACACCGCTCCACCAGAGGAACTCATCAGCGTGACCTCACCTTGGCCATTCACCAAATGGAGACTCGATCTCCTCAGACCTTTTCCTCAAGGATCGGGACAAGTCAAATTCCTCATAGTAGGAATAGACTACTTCACAAAATGGATCGAGGCAGAACCCCTAGCCAATGCCACAGCTCAAAGAAGTCAGAAATTTCTATATAGAAATATCGTCATAAGGTTCGGAGTTCCATACTCCATCACTACAGACAATGGTACCCAGTTCACAGACGCAGGCTTCAGAAAACTAGCGGCCGACTTGAATATAAAACAACAGTTCACCTCTGTTGAGCACCCCCAAGCCAATGGGCAAGCTGAAGCTGCTAACAAAGTTATATTAGCAGGGTTAAAATGGAGATTACAGGATGCAAAGGGAGCCTGGGCTGAGGAGCTCCCACAAGTCCTATGGGCATATCGAATGACTCCACATTCCACGACAAAGGAGTCACTGATGAGCGGATAATTTATACGCTTTTCGGCATTATTTTTAGGTAGTTTTTAGTAAGTTCAAGCTACTTTTAGGGATGTTTTCATTAGTTTTTATGTTAAATTCACATTTCTAGACTTTACTATGAGTTTGTGTGTTTTTCTGTGATTTCAGGTAATTTCTGGCTGAAATTGAGGGATTTGAGCAAAACTCTGAAAAAGGCTGACAAAAGGACTGCTGATGCTGTTGGAATCTGACCTCCCTGCACTCAAAATAGATTTTCTAGAGCTACAGAACTCCAAATGGCGCGCTCTCAACCGCGTTGGAAAGTAGACATCCAGAGCTTTCCAGCAATATATAATAGTCCATACTTTATTCGGAAATTGATGACGTAACTTGGCGTTGAACGCCAAGTACATGCTGCTGTCTGGAGTTAAACGCCAGAAAAACGTCATGATCCGGAGTTGAACGCCCAAAACACGTTATAACTTGGAGTTCAACTCCAAGAAAAGCCTCAGCTCGTGGATAGATCAAGCTCAGCCCAAAAATACACCAAGTGGGCCCCGGAAGTGAATTTA
>NC_029776.3:19801973-19803371 GCF_000817695.3 Arachis duranensis
TGTACCTCAAGTTTCAATACAATTACTATTACTTTTTATTCAATTCTCTTTTATTCTTATTCCAAGATATACGTTGCACTTCAACTTGATGAATGTGATGATCCGTGACACTCATCATCATTCTCACCTATGAACGCGCGTGACTGACAACCACTTTCGTTCTGCTTTAGACCGGGCGCATATCTCTTAGATTCCCCAATAGAATCTTTGTGGTATAAGCTAGATAGATGGCGGCATTCATGAGGATCCGGAAAGTCTAAACCTTGTCTATGGTATTCCGAGTAGGATTCTGGGATTGAATGACTGTGACGAGCTTCAAACTCCTGAAGGCTGGGCGTGATGACAAACGCAAAAGAATCAAGGGATTCTATTCCAACCTGATTGAGAACCGACAGATGATTAGTCGTGCTGTGACAAAGCATAGGAACATTTTCACTGAGAGGATGGGATGTAGCCATTGACAACAGTGATGCCCTACATACAGCTTGCCATGGAAAGGAGTAAGAAGGACTGGATGAATGTAATAAGAAAGTAGAGATTCAAGAGGAGCACAGCATCTCCATACGCCTATCTGAAATTTCCACTATTGATTTACATAAGTATTTCTATCCCCTTTATTTTCTATTTATTATTAATTGTCAAACTCATCATAAACCAATTTAATCTGCCTAACTGAGATTTACAAGGTGACCATAGCTTGCTTCATACTAACAATCTCTGTGGGATCGACCCTTACTCACGTAAGGTATTACTTGGATGACCCAGTACACTTGCTGGTTAAGTTGAATGGAGTTGTGTCCACACATAGCCAAGAGCCACAATAATGATTCCATACAATAACAAAGAATACTATATTGATGTGATCACAATTTCGTCCACCAAGTTTTTGGCGCCGTTGCCGGGGATTGTTCGAGTATGGTCAACTGACGGTTCATCTTGTTGCTCAGATTAGGTAATTTTCTTTTCAAAAACTTTTTTAAATTTTTTCTTTTTCGTTTTTTTCAAAAATATTTTCGAAAAAAAATAATAAAAATCCAAAAAATCATAAAATCAAAAAAATCAAAAATATTTTGTGTTTCTTGTTTGAGTCTTGAGTCAATTTTTAAGTTTGGTGTCAATTGCATGCTTAAAAAAAAAATTTTCTTGCATCTTTCGAAAATTCATGCATTCATAGTGTTCTTCATGATCTTCAAGTTGTTCTTGACAAGTCTTCTTGTTTGATCTTGATGATTCCTTGTTTTGTGTTGTTTGTTGTTTTTCATGTGCACTTTTGCATTCATATTTTCCATGCATTAAAGATTTCTAAGTTTGGTGTCTTGCATGTTTTCTTTGCATTAAAAATTTTTTCAAAATTATGTTCTTGATGTTCATCATGATCTTCAAAGTGTTCTTGATGTT
>NC_029776.3:19806118-19808048 GCF_000817695.3 Arachis duranensis
TCTCTCAGTTCAGAGTCAAGAAGAGCCCCCACAGTCAAACTCTAAGTTTGGTGTTGTGAGGCCACAACCAAACTCTAAGTTTGGTGTTAAGATCCCATATCCAAACTCTAAGTTTGGTGTTGGGACTATACAACATTGACCTGATCACCTTTGTGGCTCCATGAGAGCCACTGTCAAGTTATTGACATTAAAGAAGCGCTTGTTGGGAGGCAACCCAATTTTATCTAATTTTTATTTTATATTATTTTATTTTTATTTTGTGTTTTATTAGGTACATGATCATGAGGAGTCACGAAAAAATCATAAAAATTAAAAACAGAATCAAAAACAGCAGAAGAAAAATCACACCCTGGAGGAAGCACAGGTTGGCGTTCAACGCCAGTAAGGAGCATCTGGTTGGCGTTCAACGCCAGAACAGAGCATCAACCTGGCGCTAAACGCCAGAAACAAGCAACATTCTGGCGCTGAATGCCAGGAATGTGCCTAGAGAAGAAAAGCTGGCGCTGAACGCCAGTAACAAGCATGAAACTGGCGTTCAACGCCAGAAACATGCTTTACATGGGCGTTGAACGCCCAGAATGTGCACCACACGGCGTTTAAACGCCAGAAGGGTGTGCAAAGGCATTTTACATGCCTATTTGGTGCAGGGATGGAATTCCTTGACACCTCAGGATCTGTGGACCCCACAGGATCCCCACCTACTATATTCCTACCTTACCTCCTAATCCTATTTTTGTGATGACTATTTCCCATGTCACACTTCCCAACACTCTTCACCAATCACCTCAATTCCTCTTCCCAATCACCCCCTTCACCACTCACATCCATCCACTCTTCCCCATAAACCCCACCTACTTTCAAAAATTCAAAACCATTTTCCCACCCATTCCCACCCTAAATGGCCGAATACACACTACCCCCTCTCCTTATATATACCCTTCCATTCTACTTTATTTTCACACAACACAACCCCCCTCTTCTTCCCCTTGGCCGAACCTACATCTCTCAAGAGATGCATGAGGAAGCTCATCATCAAGAAATCCCTGAGATGCCTTAAGGGATGCACTTTCCTCCTAACAACTATTGGGAGCAACTCAACACCTCCTTAGAAGATTTGAGCCACAATGTGGAACAATTAAGCGTGGAACATCATGAGCACTCCATCATTCTACATGAAATAAGAGAAGATCAAGGAGCAATGAGGGAGGAGCAACAAAGGCAAGGAAGGGACATAGAAGAGCTTAAGGACATTATTGGTCCTTTAAGAAGAAGACGCCACTAAGGTGGATTCATTCCTTGTTCTTATTTCTTTCTGCTTTTCGGTTTTTATGTTGTGTTTATCTATGTTTTGTGTCTTTATTTCATGATCATTAGTATGTAGTAACCATGTCTTAAAGCTATGAATAAAATCCATTAATCCTTTACCTCTCCTAAATGAAAAATGTTTTAATTCAAAAGAACAAGAAGTACATGAATTTCGAATTTATCCTTGAATTTAGTTTAATTATATTGATGTGGTGACAATACTTTTTGTTTTCTGAATGAATGCTTGAACAGTGCATATGTCTTTTGATATTGTTGTTTATGAATGTTAAAACTGTTGGCTCTTGAAAGAATGATGAACAAAGAGAAATGTTATTGATAATCTGAAAAATCATGAAATTGATCCTTTAAGCAAGAAAAAGCAGTGAAAAGCAAAGGCTTGCGAAAAAAAATGGCGAAAAAAATAGAAAGAAAAAGAAAAAGCAAGCAGAAAAATCCAATAGCCCTTAAAACCAAAAGGCAATGGTAAAAAGGATCCAAAGCAAAAGAGTGTGCTTAAGAGCTCTGGACACCACTAACTGGGGACTCTAGCAAAGCTGAGTCACAATCTGAAAAGGTTCACCCAGTTATGTGTCTGTGGCATTTATGTATCCGGTGGTAATACTGG
>NC_029776.3:19808144-19808428 GCF_000817695.3 Arachis duranensis
CTCAAATTGGGGACTCTAGCATAGCTAAGTCACAATCTAAAAAGGTTCACCCAGTTATGTGTCTGTGGCATTTTTGTATCTGGTGATAATACTGGAAAACAAAATGCTTAGGGCCACGGCCAAGACTCAAAAGTAGCTGTGTTCAAGAATCAACATGCTTAACTAGGAAAATCAATAACACTATCTGAAATTCTAAGTTCCTAGAGAAGCCAATCATTCTAAACTTCAAAGGAAAAAAATGAGATGCCAAAACTGTTCAGAAGCAAAAAGCTACAAGTCCCGCT
>NC_029776.3:19809137-19809472 GCF_000817695.3 Arachis duranensis
TACCTCAAGTTTCAATACAATTACTATTACTTTCTATTCAATTCTCTTTTATTCTTATTCCAAGATATACGTTGCACTTCAAATTGATGAATGTGATTATTCGTGACACTCATCATCATTCTCACCTATGAACGCGCGTGACTGACAACCACTTTCGTTCTACTTTAGAAAGAGCGAGTATCTCTTGGATTCCTTAATCAGAATCTTCGTGGTATAAGCTAGAATTGATGGCGGCATTCATGAGAATCCGAAAAGTCTAAACCTTGTTTGTGGTATTCTGAGTAGGATTCAAGGATTGAATGGCTGTGACGAGCTTCAAACTCGCGATTGTTGGG
>NC_029776.3:19809580-19826932 GCF_000817695.3 Arachis duranensis
AGCGCATAGGACCATTTTCCCGAGAGGATTAAAAGTATCCATTGACAACGGTGATGCCCTACATACAGCTTGCCATGGAAAGGAGTAAGAAGGACTGGATGAATGTAATAAGAAAGTAGAGATTCAAAAGGAGCACAGCATCTCCATACGCCTATCTGAAATTTCCACTATTGATTTACATAAGTATTTCTATCCCTTTTATTTTCTATTTATTATTAATTGTCGAACTCATCATAAACCAATTTAATCTGCCTAACTGAGATTTACAAGATGACCATAGCTTGCTTCATACCAACAATCTCTGTGGGATCGACCCTTACTCACGTAAGGTATTACTTGGATGACCCAGTACACTTGCTGGTTAAGTTGAACGGAGTTGTGTCCACACATAGCCAAGAGCCACAATAATGATTCCATACAATAACAAAGAATACTATATTGATGTGATCACAATTTCGTCCACTAGTCACCTTTCCGATTAGCTTACGGAATGGAGGCGATGATCCTAGTGGAGGTCGAAGAAGGATCACCCAGAGTAATCCATTTTAGCGAAAAAGCCAATCCCCAACTTCAAAGGGAAGAGCTCGACTTACTTCCGAAAATCCGAGAAAGAGCTCGTATAAGGGAAGAGGCGTTGAAATGACGGATGGCCTCCAGATACAACCGAAAAGTAATACAGCGGGCCTTTGCTGAAGACGATCTTATCCTAATCCGAAACGACATAGGAACAACTTGACCTGGAGAAGGAAAGCTGGCACCAAACTGGAAAGGACCCTTCCGAGTCATAGAAGTACTGGAAAAGGGCTACTACAGGCTTTCCGAACTCGACGGGCGAGAGCTTCCTAGGTCATGGCACGCCTGCATACCTAAGAAGGTACTATAGCTAGAGAGGATAAAAAATCTTGGACAAGGCGCACTCTTTTTCCTGAAAAAGGTTTTTTAACGAGGCGCCCAGCCAAGACCTACAAATCACCCGACTTAGGAAATTAATCCCCCATGTATATTTGCATTCTCTTTTAATAAAATTTGTTCAGATTCTCTACAAACACTCAAGTCATGTTATTCTGAAACATTCATCGCCCGATTATAAGGCTACAGATCGACAGAAAGTGAAAACCAAACTCATTGCGGGATCACGATAAAAACGATGGTTAAAACCCAAATTCTACAAAATAGGCAAAGATGAAAACAGAATAATGCAAGAAGTTATAGAAAGTGATCCATAGAAAGGACCTGACGAGGTCCTAATAAAATGGATTGCTATAAAATAGCTTAAAGATTGGCCGGCACAAAAAGTCGGACTAGCCATAACAACCTAAGTTATAAGTAAAGCCCTGGAAAGAGGTCTGGCCAACCCTATAAAAGAGGATTACTATAACTTCGAAGACCCCGATATGGTGAAGTCGGACTCCTACAAAAAGTTACAAAGTTAATTCCTGAAAGAGACCTGAACAAGGTCCAAGAAAGAGGATTATCAAGTAACTCGACAGCGCCCGACATGATCAAGTCGGCCCAGAAAGATAAGTTACAAAGATAATCCCTGAAAGAGACCTGAACAAGGTCCAAGAAAGAGGATTATCAAGTAACTCGACAAGGCCCGACATGACGAAGTCGGCCCAGAAAGATAAGTTACAAAGATAATCCCTGAAAGAGACCTGAACAAGGTCCAAGAAAGAGGATCATCAAGTAACTCGACAGGGCCCGACATGACAAAGGCGGCCCAGAAAGATGTAAAGCTACAAAAGGTAATCCCCGCAAGAGACCTGAACAAAGTCCAAGAAAGAGTATTACCAAGTAACTCGATAGGACCCGACATGATAAAGTTAGGCCCAGGACACAAATTACAAAAATAGTCCCCAAAAGAGACCTAAATGAGGTCCAAAAAGGGGGATTACAAACAAAACCAAGCCAAAGAGTCAAGCTGATCATGTCAGGACAAAATCCGAGCCTACAAAGGTACCAAGACGAGTGCAAGCAGATGTGATATAAACACTACTAAGTTATGATAATAGCAAGTTTCAGAGGCCACCAAAATCAGCCCCGGAAGCTCGGAAACTACTTTGTTTTTCAAAATAAAAGTTGCTAAACAAGCAACAAAAAAAATTATCAACAGTCAGCAAAACACCATTTACAAGATAAAGAGTTCAAAAGCCCACAAGCTGGGCTATCTACATTAAACAGGAAGAAAACTCAGTCAACATTAGAAGACTTCTCAGCAGCATCAACTCGGGGTGAAGGAGGACGAGTCTGAAGAGGCACCGCATCTACCATCCCATCATCTCGGTTCAAGATTTGGCAATCCGATTCCCCTTCTGGACGACTGATCCTAACATTAGAAGTTGGAGAAGTCGGCACAGCAGAAGTCTTGGTAGCAGGCAGTGAAGGACAATCATCATCATCATCATCGGGATCATCAGGAACAATCTTACCATCCCTAACAATATTATCCAGGCTAATAAGGGAAAGGTCGAGATCTGGCACAAGAACTCGAAATTGCTCTTTCATATTCTCATAAGCCACAGTAACACTACTTACAAGATGACTTTGAAGTTCGGAGTAATCGGCCTGAGCAGATTCCAACCTACTCCTGAGCTCCATCATCTCTCTATAAGTAGTAACATAGCTATCCTTATGTTTTAGAGCCGTATCCTTGGCCAGTTGTGCGGCAGCCACTAGACCAACAGCCCGAGCCTTTTTCCCCTTCAGCTCCTTTTTCAGCTCGGCCACTTCCACCTCGAGCTCCTTCTTCAAACCCTTAATTCAGTCAAACTCTGATTTCGCCTCCTCCATAAAAGCCTTGGTAGCATGGATAGGAAGATCCTGAGCAGTTCGGTATAAAGCCGCTCCCATGTGTGCTAGTGTAACACCACTCCGAGTAATAAAGTCTAAATGACGAAGAATGGATACATCGTCGGTAGGCATGACACCATAGGGAGCAATTTGTTGGTTTACAAACCCAACTGCATCAAAGTCGGGAGCACCAAGATTAAACGGCTCGACAGTCCGAGGTCTTTTTAGAAGAGGAGCGATTGAAGGAGCAGAGGTACCAACGGAAGTCTGAGGCGGATTGACCAAATGAACCCGGGGAATCGGGATCATCCTCCTCGGCCTAGGAGAGCTCGGGACAGACGGCTTCGACAAAACCTGGGAGGACCCTTCCCCGACCACCTTAGCCGGGACGTTCTGAGCCGCGGTAGCCTTCCTCGCCTTCTTAAAGGCCTTCAGCGAGTCATTATTCTTCGACATCTCTGAAAAGTAAGGAAAATGCAACAACTTACAAAACCAGAAAAGAAAGTAGAAAAAAAACAAATGGGGACACAGTTTATAAAATACCCAGCACGGTACGGATCAAAGATGGATCCCTAAGAAATTTCTTGGTCTCAAGATGGGGAGGTTCCCCCCAAATATCCTCCAAAACAGCAACAAAGGCCTGCTCAACCTCGTCTAACATCTCCCAGGTATACTTAGATACAACTACATTCCTCTGCCATTTTAAAGGAAAACGAGGCTCGCCATTCTCATCCAAGAAGAAAGGACGAGCTCCTTCAACAGCTCGGATCTTGAAAAAGTAATTCTTAAAATCTCGGAAAGACTCATCATACATGGAAAAGACCTTATGTCCCTGGGCCGACCTAAAAGAAATCCAAGAAGCTTTCTTTTTGGTAGTTCCAGGCTTGGTCAACACAAACAGATACAGAAAAGGGGTTAAAGAGGGCTTAACACCAAATTCATGGCAAACCAACTGAAAAATCTTAATAAAACCCCAAGAATTTGGATGAAGCTGAGATGGGGCCACGTTACAAGACCACAACAGGTCGGTCTCAAATGAAGTAAAAGGAAGGGTAATATCCATCTGGCTAAAGAAGAAATCATATGCATAAAAGAAAGGATGCTCTCCCTGGATCAGAACAGGAAAGCTGACCCTGTCATTAGAATCGGGTGCCACCAACTCATAGTTGTGTTCTTGATTCTCACTACTACATATCCGATGGTGTGTTCTAAGCTCCGCACAGAACTCCGCATTAGCTAGAGATACACATAGCAACACAAGGGAGTCCAACCAGTCAGACATCCCCTCAGAAACCTTAGAGGACGCCTCGACAATATTTTTGTGAGATGACATGGCCAACTAATCCTACAAACAAAAGGAAATGGGTTTGGGCAATATGGAAGCAACTCAGACAACGCGACCTCAAGCACACAAATAGTAAAAGGAAAACCCCAAGATGCACACCGAGGTCCAAGGACATCCTTTGGAGGCAATGATAGAGTAAAGTCTCAGAAAAAGCTACAAAGATAAAACACTCTTCCAAACAAACAACGTCCCGAGGAGAAAAAGGCAAAAGTCAAAGGAAAGTCATCAAAAACCATCGTCTCTATTAAAGAAAAGCCATCAACAAAAACAAAATCATCAATGGAGCAAACAAGTTATCAAAGGAGCAACCTTTTTCAAAACAGTAGTACGGAAATCAACGACAATGCACGAAGCCCTAAAAAGAAGCTAAAACCAGGAAAATCACCCAAAGCATACATAAGGATGAAAGAAGACCAGGAAATAGGTGTCACAGCAATAAACCAAGCACAGAAACAAGGAAAAGGTTCAAGTCTTCCAACGTACAAAATCAGAGCATCATCAAAGAATCAAAAAACAAGGCAGCAGAAATAAAATGGTGAAGAGAAAGCAAAACCAACCTGGAAGAAGGAGGAAAGCTTTGAAGAAAAAGCTGAAAAGCAGAGTGGAGCAGCGAAGATCGACTGCGAAGCAAAAGCAACAGCAAATGCCAAAGCGTTACAGAGAAAAAATGAGAATGCAGGATGAAAGCAACGAAAAAGAGGGGAAGTTACAGGAAAAAGAAAACTGTCTCTTGGATACAAAATTTGAATGAAAGAACCAAGAGAAATGGAGCATTAAAAGCCAATTAATGAGGGTGTTAAACCCTCGCACGTTTCCAAAGCTAGAGCACTAAAAGCGCGCGCTTCTAAAGAAACAGAAACGTTCCGCATTCAAAAAGGAGCTCTACAAAAATAAAAGCAACAAAATGCTCGAGTTCGACTTCACCCGAGAAGACCTGAAGTCCTAAAACCAAGACTCGACCTCCAAATAAAGACCGAGCTCGAGCAGGGGTACTGTTCATACCCCAGGGTCAAGCAGTCCGACTCGAGATGTTCTACAGACGAAGCAACCGACCTCTTCAGGTCAGGACGACTCGACCTCTTCTCAAGGAGCTCGGCCAAGCTACTAGGAAAGCCCAGTAAAGGGCTCAAATAGAGGAACATGACCCAAATCCTAAGGCAACCCAAGCCTACCAAGGGAAGGGCGGTTCCCCTGAAAATAAGATGACCGCACTTGAAGATAAGATAAAGATAAGATAAGATAACTAACTTATCTTACCCGCAAAGGTCACCCTACACCATTATAAATACACTGGAGCACCCAGGTATAACTCATACTCTGATTCTACTCAATACCTACTTAATACCCTTGCTAACTTAAGCATCGGAGTCCCTTGCAGGTACCCCCCACCTTCCGAGGACGAAGGAATCAGCACCACCATCAAGTCCAACAAATCGGATACAACCATTCCGACCAGCACAGAAGATCTCATCCGAGATCGACCTACAGTTTCAGGTAAACCTCGGAACATGTAGTTTATTATGGGAGTCATCCATCCTTAATCCTGTCCTATTATAGTCATGACTTTTTCTTCTTCTGAGATTGATGGATTTTGTAGAATTTCTTGGATGAGGCTTCTATTGTTGCCTCCTGGTTTGGTGCTGGCTAGTTTTGAGAGTGCGTTAGCTCGGGTATTCTGTTCTTGGGGTATGTGACGGATCTCATATTCTCCGAGTTGTCCGAGTTATTCCTTGGTTTTGTCCAAGTACTTTTTCATAGTGGGGTATTTGGCTTGGTAGCTTCCTGCTATTTGTGAAGTAACTACCTGTGAGTCGCTGAAGATGATATGTTTTTAAGCTCCAACCTCCCTAGCTAGCTTCAAACCAGTTAGTAGTGCCTCATATTCCACTTGATTGTTTGAGGCAGGGAACCCGAATTTGAGGGAGAGTTTGATTTGGGTTCCCTGGTCACTTTCAATTATCACACCCACGCCGCTTCCCATTTTATTTGAGGAACCATCCACGTAGAGATTCCATTCTGTGGGGATCTCCAGTGTGTCTGTGAATTCCGTAATAAAGTCGGCCAGATATTGTGATTTGATGGCCGTCCGAGCTTCGTATTGAAGATCAAATTCGGACAACTCGACTGCCCATTGCAAGATTTTGCCTGCCAGGTCTGTTTTCTGTAAGATTCCTTTTATGGGCTGGTTGGTCCGAACTTTAATGGTGTGGGCTTAAAAGTATGGGCAAAGTCATCGTGATGTTAGTATGAGAGCATAAGCAAATTTTTCTATTTTCTGATAGTTCAGCTCGGATCCTTGTAATGCTTTGCTGATGAAGTATACGGGCTGTTACCCACTTTCGTCTTTCGGACTAGTGCTGAGGCTATCGCTCGACTTTCGACCGTGAGGTACACTATGAGTGGCTCTCCTTCCCAGGGTCGAGTTAGTATAGGTGGTTGTCCCAGGAATCTTTTAAAATCTTGGAAGGTTTGCTCGCACTCTGCTGTCCATTCGAACTCCTTTCCTTTCCTTAGAGTGGCGTAGAAGGGGAGAGATCTTATTACCGATCCGGCCAGGAATCTGGACAATGCTGCCAACCTCCCGTTGAGTTGCTGTACCTCTTTGACACAAGTCAGACTTTTCATGTCGAGTATGGCCCGGCATTTATCTGGGTTTGCCTCGATTCCTCTCTGTGTGATCATAAACCCGGCATTTATTTGCGAAGGTGCATTTTGCGGGATTAAGTCGCATACCGTGCCATCTTATAGTGTCGAATACTTGGGTCAGATCGATCAGATAATAACATCTCTTCGCTTCGTGTCTTTACTAGCATGTCGTCCACGTAGGCTTCCATGATTTTTCCGATGTGGTCCGAAAAAACTTTATTCATTAATCTTTGATAAGTGGCTCCTGCCTTTTTAAGACCAAAGGTCATGACAATGTAGCAGTAGTTTGCCTTTGGGGTTAAGAATGAGGTTTTCTCTTGGTCGGGTGGGTACATTGGGATTTGGTTATATCCTGAGTATGCATCCATAAAGGAGAGATATTTATATCCGGAGAAGGCATCGACCAGTGCGTCAATACTGGGGAGTAGATAAGGATCTTTTGGGCAGGCTTTGTTGAGATAGTGTAGTCAGTGCACATTCGCCACTTCCCGTTTGATTTTTTCACCAAGACGATGTTAGCAAGTCATAGTGGGTATTTGACTTCTCTTATGAAACATGCCTCCAGTAGAGCTTGTACCTTCTCTTCCACAGCTTGAGAGCATTCTGGTCCCAGCCTTCTACGCCTCTGTTGTACCGGCCGAGATCCTGGATAGACTGCTAGCTTGTGGCACATTAGCTTGGAATCTATGCCTGGCATGTCTACGGCCTTCCACGCAAAGAGGTCGACGCTATCTCGTAAAAACTGTATGAGTGTTTCTTTTATGGCTCCTTTTAGGAGTGTGCCGATATTGGTCGTTTGGTCCGGGGTATCCCCAATCTGAATTTTCTCTATTTCACCTTCAGGTTGTGGGCGGAGTTCTTCCCGCCTCTGAACTCCACCGAGCTCGATTGTGTGGACTTTTTTTTCTCCGCTTCTGAGGTCTAGACTTTCATTGTAACAGCAGTGTCCCATCTTCTGATATGCTTTTATTGAAGCTATCCCTTCTGGGGTTAGGAATTTCATGCATAAATGTGGAGTTGAGACTATTGTACTGAGCTGATTTAATGTTCTCCGGTCTATTAAGGCATTATAGGTTGAGCCTACGTCGACCATGATGTAATCTATCTTGAGTGTTCTTGACTGGTTTCCCTTTCCAAAGATTGTGTGCAATGAGATGTATCCCAGCGGTTGAACCGGGGCGTCTCCTAGTCCGAACAGGCTGTTCGGATATGCTATGAGTTCTTTTTCTTCTTAGCCGAGTTTGTTGAAGGTAGTTTTAAACAAGATGTCGACTGGACTCCCTTGGTCTATCAATGTGCGATGGAGGTTTGCATTCGCCAGTATAACAGTGATGACCATGGGATCGTTGTGTCCTAAGACTATACCCGATGCATCTTCTTCGGTGAAGGTAATTGGGGGAATGTCAGGTGCTTCCTCCTTTCCTTCGACATGATATACCTCTTTAAGATATCTTTTGCGAGATGATTTGGAGACTCCTCCTCCCGCAAATCCTCCATGTATCATGTGGACGTGTCTTTCTGGTGTACGAGGTGACTTCTCGGTTCATCCGATATCTTCTTCCCTTCTTCTTTTTCTTTGTTCATCTTCCCGGGTAGCCAAAAACCGATCTAGCTTCCCCTCTCTTACTAGTTTTTTGATGACGTTTTTTAAGTCAAAACATTCATTGGTGGAATGTCCGCAGATTCGATGGTATTCACAATATTCGGCCCGATTTCCTCCTCCTTTTTTGCCTTTGAGTGGTCGAGCTGGGGGTATTCTTTCAGTGTTGCATACTTCTCTATAGACGTCCACGAGAGACACCCGAAGGGGGTGTAATTGTGATATTTTTTATTTTTTCTCCATGTCAATCTTCCTTCTTTTTGGATTCTTTGTCTTTATCCCGAGAGGTGAGTCCAGATTTCGAGGTCTCTCCTAGTCGAGAGTTTTTCTCCATGTTGATATATTTTTATGCTCGTTCTTGTACTTCATTTAGAGATGTGGGGTGCTTTTTTATATAGATTGGCTAAAAGGTTCCTCTTGCAACCCGTTGATGAGGCCCATAATGGCAGCCTCTGTTGGCAGGTTCTGTATGTCTATGCATGTTTTGTTGAATCTTTCCATATAGTTGCGGAGAGTTTCCTGTTCTCCTTGCCTGATTCCCAATAGACTTGGAGCGTGCTTAGCCTTATCTTTTTGGATGGAAAATCTAGCCGAAAACTTCTTAGCTAAGTCGTCGAAACTTGAGATGGACCTAGGAGGTAGATTGTCGAACCATCGGATTACCGTCTTTGTGAAAGTAGTTAGAAAGGCTTTGCAACGAACTGCATCTGAGGCGTCAGTGAAGTACATTCTACTTCTGAAGTTGCTGAGGTGATGGCCGGGATCCGTAGTGCCGTCGTATAGTGTCATATCTGGAGCTTTAAAGTCTTTAGGGATTTTGGTCTTCATAATCTCCCTGGTGAATGGATCTTGTTCCTTGTGGGAGCTGTCCTCATGAGGGGATCGGTTGGCTTTGGTCTTGAGATCGGCTTCGAGTTTTAGGAATTTGTCCTCTAATTCCCGGCGTCGCCTTATTTCATTCTGTAAGTCTTTCTCAGACTCTCGTTGACATAGAGCGTCTTCCTCAAGTTATTTTAGACGGTCTTGAAGTATCTCCGTGGCTCCCAAGTTTGAATTCTTTTTATTGTTAAGCTGAGGAGTATTCTCTGGGGTAGTGTCCGCGTTTATATGCGGTGTTCTATCCTCCAGGTCTGAATTATGATCGTTGTCATGGTTGTCCGCCATGGTGATGGGATGACTTCTAGGTCCCCGGCAACGGCGCCAATGTTCCGAGGATTACCTGAAACTGTAGGTCGATCTCGGACGAGATCTTCTGTGCTGATTGGAGATGACGTGTCCAGTTTGCTGGACTGACAATGTTGCTGATCCTTTGTCACCGGAGGGTGGTGATACCTGCAAGAGACTCCGATGCTTAAGTTAGCATGGGTATTAAGCAGGTTTTTTATGTAGAATCAGAGTATGAGTTATACCTAGGTGCTCTAGTGTATTTATAATAGTGTAGAGCGACCTTCAAAGATAATATAAGTTAGTTATCTTATTTTATTTTTATCTTTTGAGTAGGGTCACCTTATCTTTCAAGGGAACCACCTTTCTCCCTATAGGCTTGGACTGCCTTGGGCTTTGGTGCGCGGTCCTCCATTTGGGCCCTTCTTTGGGCTTTCCTGGTGACTTGGCCAAGCTCTTTGAAAAGAGGTCAGTTTGTCCTGACCTGAAGAGGTCGGTCACTTTGTCTGTAGACATCCCGGGTTGAACAGCTCGACCCTGGGTATGAACACCAACTCTATGTGTCAGTTCCGCAGGGAGGCCAGCTTCAGAATAATGTTGTCCTTTGTCTTTAACCCATACAGTTGACAGCATTCTTTCTATTCAACCCCAAACTTCCAATCTGAATTTCTTTCTTCACTCCTCAGTAGGTGGAACAAAAAATACATTCTTGCCTATGCTGGAAGGTGGACCAGTGATCTACCAGACTAAATCTTGTCTGAATGGTTTAAGATACGCAGAAAAATTAGAGGATAGGTACTACAATGAATGAATCATAGTTAGGATTTAGGGAGATTTTTTCTATATAATCAATAAGAAATACACAACCAATATTTCACAAGGTTGTTAAAAAAATGGAATGAGTTCTTTAGGATTAACTTGTCAATCTAGTTGCAATCAAGTCTGAACGTGTCAAGGCCTTCTTATAGTAAGCATATGGAGTGTATATGGTTTATCATACTTAAAGATGTTAGTCACTATAGTAAAATATACATCTATGTACTACGATATTAAAATCCAGGGCAAAAGAGAAAAAAATTCTATGTAACATTACCCGTTGTTAGACAGTTCTTTTGTTTTATAACTTTCTTTGCTCAACTCAACTGATGAATGGCTTGCATGAAACAGTTCTATTAGATTATTAGGATCAAGACCTTTCATTATTATATCTTCATTATCGTTTGACGAAAACTCAAGATCAGATGGTTCAGACCCATACAGTACCACCACATCAGGTGATGAAGGATCACCATTCCTGTTATACTTTATATCAAATACTCTACATATGTTGTCAAGTGTTTTTTAGTCTATTCGGTTAGCCACATAAAATAGAAATCTCTAAGTAGCTCAAATGAGCCGTCAATTATAAGCAACTATTTATGTTTTTGTTTTAGGTCCAACACCAAGCAATTATCCAAAGGATTTTGCTAGGTAGCCAATAGTTTTTGTGAACAATGTGAACAATAGGCTCAATAAAGTAAAAACACACCATACTCCTAAATTATCCACCTAAATCTTAGTATTAGTATAACCATCCACACACCTAGTAACTTGAACATCCGATATATTTATTGTTCACATTGTTTAGTATTCTCATTGTCTACCTATACTTTTTCTTATCCAACTCATCAATAACGTAGAATATTAACTCTAATTTATTTTCATAAGTTGCTATAAAACTTGGTGGAAGAGCTCTCTCACCTTATATTCGATGTTACATCTAAAATTAATTCATGTATAACATAGTCTGTTCAAAATGCATCATATAATCTTACATATATTTGGTTACTTGCCTGTTGAAAAGCCAAAGCCTAAAAATCCTTTCTTTTCCTTTGATCTAGTGTTGTTGTATTGCTACAAACCTCCTAATAGAACAGAACAATACTATTATAGGTTAGCGTCACCATCATAGGCTAGAGTCATTTCAGACAATTACATTAATAAAAACGGACACCTAAATTTCTGTTTAGAGTCAATATTTATTTTGTACTCAATTATTTATGTTGTATAAGAGAAAAAAATAAAGTAACATATTTTAAATTTGATGACTTACAAAGTATAAGGTCAATTTTTAGATAATAAAATAAAAGAACTATCAATGACCATAAGATTTAGAGTAAAAACCTATTTTTCAAATTGTGATTGTGTAATGATTAGTTCAAAGAGGGAAAAAAGGATTGATATGATAATTAATTTCAAGACTTTGGTTAAAAAGAGATAAAGCAGTCAGGTATGAAACTTAAGTAAGTTTGTCCAATTTGAAAAAATTTGCTAATCTTCTTATTAACATTGGAGAAGAAACCCAAGATTTTCTCTCTTAATGAAAATAGAGTGTATTAGAATAATAAAGTAAATCGTAATAGATCTTAACTGAACCAAGAATAAATAATTAGCTTCAAACAAAAAATATGATGAAATAATGAGAAATTTTAAAAAACGAAAACATCGAAGAACGACAACAGTTGCAAAGCGTTGGAAGACTCGGGCTATGGCTTCGAAGCGCGACTGCAGGACGACAGGCGATGAACAACAACCGCTGCTACTGTGAGGGAGGGAAAGGGTGATGCAAGGACTACAAATGTGGAAAGGCTGACCGGCAGCGAGGAAGAAAGTGGAGAGGGGCTGAGGCTGACTGATGGTTGAGGGAGAGAGTGATGTCTAATATTAGGATTATGTTTGATTTAATGGTGACTTATAGATTTTGGCTTCAACCTGACTCATGGACTGCAATTTAGTTACGTTTAAATTTCTGCTATTATTTATTTAAACTTGTTTCAAATATAAAAAATAATAACTAAAAATTTTATTAATTTTTTATCTTATACTAAATGTTAATTATATATTCCCCTTTCTTTTATTTCTCCCAAAACCATGAAATTATATATTGTGAATGCAAAGTTAATAACAAAATTAAATATCGTAATAATAACAATGTCATACATTATCTATATTAAATTGAATATACTTTATTTTTACATTACATTGTGGTATATTACATCATTTTAAATTGAATTTAAAATGTGCTGCACGAAATTGTTATCACTAGGCATGGCTCCAAAAACTTGGTGCATAATACCATGATTCACACGTCTCTTCACAACTTCGCATAACTAACCAGCAAGTGCACTGGGTCATCCAAGTAATACCTTACGCGAGTAAGGGTCGATCCCACGGAGATTGTCGGCTTAAATTCATTGGTGGGAATTTCAGATAAGCGTATGGAGATGCGTTATTCCTTCTGAATCTTTGCTTTCCTACTGTCTTCATTCAATCATTCATACTCTTTTCCATGGCAAGTTGTATGTTCGGGCTTCACCATTGTCAATGGCTACCTCCCGTCCTCCCAGTGAAAATGGTCCAACTACGGGTTACATAAGGCTAATTATTTGTCGGTTCTTACTTGTGTTGGAATAGGATCCTGTGATCCTTTTGTGTTTGTCACTACACCCAATAGTCATGAGTTTGAAGCTCGTCACAGTCATCCCATCCCATATCCTACTCGGAATACCACAGACAAGGTTTAGACTTTTCGGATCTCAAGAATGCTGCCAATTGATTCTAACTTATACCATGAAGACTCTGATCTCACGGAATGGAATGCTCTGTTGTTAGGAGAGACAACCATGCGTTGTGAACCAGGAATCCAAGAGATATACATTCAATCTTGTTTTCAGTTAGAACGGAAGTGGTTGTCAGACACGCGTTCATAGGTGAGAATGGTGATGAGTGTCACTTGATCATCATATTCATCATGTTCTTGTGTGCGAATGAATATCTTAGAATAAGAATAAGTTTAAATTGAATAGAAGAATAATAGTACTTTGCATTAATACTCGAGGAACAGTAGAGCTCCACACCTTAATCTATGAGGTGTAGAAACTCCACTGTTGAAAATACATAAGTGATGAAGGTCCAGGCATGGCCAAATGGCCAGCCCCCATAAAACTGATCAAATATCGAGCTAAGGATAATCCAAAGATGTCTAATAGTAAAAAGTCCTATTTATACTAGACTAGTTACTAGGGTTTACAGAAATAAGTAAATGATGCAGAAATTCACTTCTGGGCCCACTTGGTGTGTGCTTGGGATGAGCATTGAAGCTTTCATGTGTAGAGACTTTCCTTGGAGTTAAACACCAGCTTTCGTGCCAGTTTGGACGTTTAACTCCAGCTTGTAACTCAGTTCTGGCGTTTAACGCTAGAATAGGGTAGGAAGTTGGTGTTTAAATGCCAGTTTGCGTCGTCAAACTCGAGTAAAGTATGGACTATTATATATTGCTGGAAAGCCCAGGATGACTACTTTCCAGCGCAATTGAGAGCGCGCCATTTGGGCTTCTGTAGCTTCAAAAAATCCATTTCGAGTGCAGGGAGATCAGAATCCAACAGCATCTGTAGTCCTTTTTCAGCCTCTGAATCAGATTTTTGCTCAGGTCCCTCAATTTCAGCCAGAAAATACCTGAAATTACAGAAAAACACACAAACTCATAGTAAAGTCCAGAAATGTGAATTTTACTTAAAAACTAATAAAAATATACTAAAAAATAGCTAGATCTGACTAAAAACTACCTAAAAATAATGCCAAAAAGCGTATAAATTATCCGCTCATCAAAATGGTTCATCAAAAACGTAATTTTCTACTTTCTAATAAAGATACTATACCCATAATAACTTTATATTCATAGCATTTTAATGCTATAATCATTATTTTACATAGTATTATGATAGACAATAATACAACCAATTTTACCGGACACAAATTGACATACATAGAAATATATATGATAAATTTGCAAGCATTTCATAAACCAAATTATATGTATTATATATAACATGATAGTCTTCATTTCCTTACACATGTCCATAATAATATTTATAATATATTACACATACGTATAAATAGCTTTAATGAACTAAATGAAAATTATATAATCTAGCCACTACACTCATACATTTTTTCAATACCATCTTCATGAACACGAGACTGGCTTAGACGAAGAAGGACTTGTTGTCCAATTGTCAGGTGAATATCTTGATGATTATCATTAGAATTTATTGCAGAGATTACAATATTCTCACTTTCCGAGCATGCTACATAAAAAAACGAAAGAGCATTATATACAATTAAAAGATACATGTTACTTACATTTAAGTATGAGAAATCGATTTAAGAATGTATATTAATAAAAAATGAGTCCTAAATGTTTCAATTTTTTTATTTCAATCATACAACTAAAATTAATAATAACATAAGATAAAACTATAAAAAGAATTAAAGAAAATAATTGCTATAATATCTTAAGTCAAAGAAGTCAATTGCATTAAAGGTAGTAAGGTATACAAATAAAAATGCTTAATAAGAGAGCATGAAATTTGATTTACTTTAATAAATAATATACCGAGGCCCGAAGAATTCCAGTGAAGAACGGATTTTGGTGAAACATCATGAAATTGAACACTTGAGGTTGAAGCACCATTAGTATTCACATAAGAATGAAGTTGAATAGAATGATTAGATTCCAACGGAAAATGAAGAACACACAACTCCAAAAGAAATAACTGAATTAAAAATGAATGAATAAAAATGTTAGAATATTAGTTGCATTTAGAGATGTACACAGCACATGAGATAAATATATATACCATAAAAAATTATATATTAGAATTGGTATTCCAACCTTTTCTTGATTCATATTAATTGCATCTTCAAAAACTTTGATAATGGACGAATCATCACAAATTGTACGAACAATATGAATAGATATTTTTAACTTATAACCAATGGGCCTTGGATCCATTATGAATACCACTTGCTTATTCTTGATATGTGAAATAATAGTATGTGGAACACTATAATCATAAAATGATTGCAACACAAAAAGAGAAGGGAAATAAACATTGATATGTTATTTTTAAAATTATAACCTTATAAATAGACAAATTTTGATATCCATAATAAATAATTATTTTATTATCTATGAAAAAATTAGATTCTCTCTTAAAAAGTCAAAACAACATTTATTAAGAATTTGAAAAACTTCAGCATCATTTAGGATAAAAATATTGCACCCATTTGCATGTGTAACAAGTATATCTTGATCCGATAGCTTAATGTAATTGACAATACAAAGAATAAAAAAAGAGAACAAATCAAAGAAATAAAAAAAACTTGGAATAACTAAAAACAATACCTTTAAGATAACATCAACACATTCCACTCAACACATACTACAATAATGTACATCTATTATACGAGATACTGGTGTACTGCATAAACACGCCAAAAAGAACCACTTTTGATTTTTCAACACAAAGACTATATTACCAAATATGAAACAGATTTCATCCTGCAATAAATATGATATATATACACATATAGATTAGGTATGGAATATGTGAATACTAGGACAAAAATACAAGAAAAATTAAATGAAAATGATTGAACTTTAAATCTAAATGGGTTCTAACACTCTTTGATGACGCAGACTTCTTAATAGATATAACATCATCAAGAATGTCTTTAATAGTCTCCAGTTGTAATGGAATTTGAGTAGCTACTTGATGTTCATGTTTCTCAACTTGTGTATATTGAATGTAGTCACTAAAGATTGGAGTAAATACAAGACCACCAATAACATCCTAATTAACATAAAGATCACACAAACAAGATAAGATATGTAACCTAATATATTTGAATACGAAACATTAACATACGTAATTAGTCATTGCAATTATTATACTTGATATAAATATCATGTTATGTAAATCTATAATTAGTAATCTCTTATACAAGAGAAATATAGTAAAATGTAAATAAAGAAATGTTATAATTATTAACAGTGAATAGAGCATCTAAGTACATTATTAGACTTTTCTACATCAGCTTTTTCAAAGAAAGGCAGATCACCAAGAACATTGATAATCTTAAATGTACCATAATAACTTTGATTCGTAACTCTTTGTTTGAATTTTGAAAATTGTTTTCATCCCAACAAGATTTTGGAACAAGGTAGGATAATACAAAAATTGCATTCCCCAATATAATTTAAGAAAAAAATTCACGTCAACAACCAGTATATACTATATCCAAATTAGTATATAGAATATCAATGGTTATATTTTCAGATTTATCATACACATATTAGAATTAGAGTTTGATTGAACATGATAACATCCATATTCATCACCTCATGATTGTTTTCTTTGACCAAGAATGCCTCAGAACAAGTCTTTCCAAGTAATTTAGTCATTGGAGTATCCAACAGAACAAACATGCTAGTACAAGTACCATCTTCAACTAAAACTTTAACTTTATACCTAAAAAACAAATGAAATACATGAATAAAGGACTTATTGTTTAGTTTAATTCGCGAACACAGTGAGATGAACAGGTAATAAAATAGTAGAATTAATAAAGTTAATGTATAGAATAAAAAAACAGAATAATGTGCATGGATTTACTTGATAATAACATGTTCAGCTTTCCAATTGCACAAGTCATAACGGAAAACATTGTCATCTCCTACTAGAAGTGTCAATTTAACCCAAACCTTAGGGCTAGCCCTCAACCCTCCAAAATAATTCTAGACTACATCTCCAAAAATTACAAAATCATATTTTGTAAGTCCAGCCCTAATTAAGCCCTCCCAACAAAAATAAAAATAGAGCTGACCCTATAAGCCCTACAAGCCCCAAATGTAATCTCCTCCCTGAGACCCTGACCCGAGAACTACTTCTGCGTTGAAACGGTGAAAGGATATGCGTTCTACCTA
>NC_029776.3:19826943-19840975 GCF_000817695.3 Arachis duranensis
TCCTCTGCATTCTACTTCTGCGTTTTGCTCCACCTACGATAGTGGCTGACTTCAGCGCTTTGGTCTTCCTAAGACAGTGGTTGTACCCAGTGGACGACGCGGTGGCTGCTCCTCCTCCCTAACGCGGTGCTCATCCTTCTTGATGCAGTGGATGAAATCAGTGGCTGCTTCTCCTCCCTCACGCGGAATCAAAGGTGGGTTTCTTCATTTTTTGTCCCTCTCTGAGTTTCTTCTTTCTTTGTTTACATCACCCATTTTAATTCTCTTGTTAATAAACTGAGGTGGGTGATTTCAAAATGGTTGAACTATGAATTGTGAACTGTGAACCTGAACTGTGAACTATGAACTTGTTTTCAATTTCTTCCCAAAAGGATATTATGGAATTGAGAATCAAATTTGAGTTAGGATGAGAATTGACTACATGATTACTATTCATTACTTCACTAGTGTGAGATTAGATGTGTTTGAGTTTCAAAATTAGATTTCTAATGAGTGTTAGTAAGTTTGCTTATATAGTAAAAAACCTGTTTACTTAATAGTTGGTGAATCCAAAATATGATAATTTTGGGAAAAGATTAATAAACGGTTATTTTACGGTTTATTTTGTACTGAATTGAGTGGATTTTATCTATTATTCTCACACTTATTCATAGAATTCGCATGTTTTACATTTTTCTTCCTAATTTTGTGCTATGATTGAAAACATGCTTCTTTGGCCTTAAATTTGCTAATTTTAATCCTCTCTTATTACCATTCGATGCCGTAATATGTTTGTTAAGTATTTTCAGGGTTTATAGGACAGAAATGGCTTAGAGGATGAAAAGAAAGCATGCAAAAGTGGAAGAAACACAAAAAATTGAAGGAATTGCTAAGTTGTCAATCTTGACCTCTTCTTACTAAATCGATCATAACTTGAGCTATAGAGGTCCGAATGAGGCGGTTTTAGTTGCATTGGAGAGCTAACATCTGGGACTTTAAAATGATATGCAATTTGCCATAGTTGTCTTGCAGTAAAGTGATGCGTACGTGTAGTCCACGCGTGCGCATAGCAGAATCAGTGTGACCGGTGCAATAGACAAGCGACACGTACGCGTGGATGATGCATACACGTGACCAGGAATTGTTCAGCGAGGCGTACGCATGGCCGGTGCGTATGCGTGACAAAGCATCACGTGCAACAATTATAAAAAATGCTGGGGGCAATTTCTAGGCTTCTTTTGACCCAGTTTTAGGCCCAAAAACACTGATTAGAGGCTGTAGAGTGAAGCTGGAAGGGGGGATTCATTCATTCAACTTTCATTCACATCATTTTAGGATTTTAGATGTAGTTTTCTAGAGAGAGAGAGACTCTCTCCTCTCTCTGGGTTTTAGGGTTTCTTTTAGGTTTAGTTCTTCTCAAATTCAGATTTCCAGGTTGCTTTAATTTAGTTTCTCTTCTACATTTTATTATTCTAGCATCTTAGTTTATCTTCTCTTGTTGATTTCTCTATTTTTCCCAATTTAGTTTATGAACTCTCCATGTTAGATTCAATTTCCTTTTTAATGCAATTTGAGATATTTCATGTTTATTGCTTCTCTCTTCATTTGTTATTATTGATTCATTGTAATTGTTGGTCTTAGATTTTACATTCTCTTATTACTTTTATATGCTTTTATTTTGTGCCTACCAAGTGTTTGATAAAATGCTTGGTTGGATTTTAATTTAGATTTTTATGCTCTTGACTTGGATTGATTATTTAGAGACTCTTGAGTTATCAAAACTCTTTTGTTGATTGGTAATTGAAGATTGCCAATAAGCTTGAACTTCACCAAAGCTAGTCTCTCACTATGAGTTGACTAGGACTTATGAACTCAAGTTGATTGTATGCACTTGACCTTCCTCCATTGGTTAGATGTTAACTAAGTGAAAGCAATTTACATTTACCATCACAATTGATTATGATAATAAGGATAGGACTTCTAATTCTCAATCATTGTTAAGAGCTCTCTTTTATTTATTAGTTTATTTTTCTCGCAATTTATGTTTTCTTGTTCCTTATTTCAAAAACCCAAAAATATACTTTCCCATAACCAATAATAACTACACTTTCCTACAATTCCTTGAGAGACGACTCGAGGTTTAAATACTTTGGTTAATTTTATTGGGTTAGTATTTATGACAAACAATTTAAAAACTGATTGAGGTTTAATTGTTGGTTTAGAACTATACTTACGTGACATTTTTTGTGAAAATCTTTACCGACATTTTTCCTTCGTCAAATTTTTGGCGCCGTTGCCGGAGAATTGCAAATGTGTGCATTATTATTGGTTATTGTGAATATTGTGAATATGTTTGCATTTTGTTTCTTTGTTAGTTGTTTCTAGTTTTAGGAATTTATTTTCATTATTTCTTGTTAGTTTTTGTTTTTATTTTCTCTTGTTACTATGAATTCTCACCCCTTTGGCTATGAATTTGGTTCAAATTATGTTGTAGGGAATGGAAGCTATACTGAGAACATGCATCAAGGATGACAATCAAAGGTAGGAGGAGCCTCAAGCTTATGGACAACCTTCATGACAACAACCTCCGCCAACATACTATGACCAAGAACTATACTTGCAACGTGACATTTTTTGTGAAAATCTTTATCGACATTTTTTCTTTGTCAAAGATTTCAATTTAACCTTTTTGAAATATTTATCGTAGGTAAATGGAGTATTAAAATTGGATTTGTGCTCTTAAAATTAATTAAAACAAGATTTTATGGTTGAAGTTGATAGTTGGCAAAAGTTAGAATTATGCAGAATTTTATTACATAATCCAAATTTTGATAAGTTTGTGAATCTAATTTATTTTAAAGCTTGTGAATATCAAATTTTATGGTGATTAAAGCTTAGTAAGGTTAGCAATAATTTTTTGCAAGAAGGGTTGCTGCAATATTTTTAATATAGGACAATGACTTTCAAATATTATAACACATTCTACACGAATGATACTCACGTGGAAACAACTGTAAAAGGTGGTTTAACATAGTTTCATGATACTAGATTTGAGAGTATTGCGATCATTTTAGAATTTAAAGCAAATATTAGAGTGTGAATACCTTGTAGGTTTTTTAGTTCAAACTTGTCACAATGAAAAAACTTTGAAAATTTGTAGTAAATTATTTTTCAAACTTATTTGGATTGGAGATAGTTGTTTGGGTGTGGAGATTATTAATCTGTAACATGTGTATGCAATTCACCTTGCATGTATGTGAATTATTCACTTATTTGCATTAAGACTTTGTTTATTTTGTGTTTGATTGCTGATTGATGGTACCATTGAGCAACTTTTGATGATAAATAGTTGGGTTTGAGAGAGATGAGGGAATATATAAACTGGAAAAAATAAGGGAGATAATAAAACCTAGGTGCTTTAATGTTGGAATTGTTGTTTTGGATTAAGTAAGTATGTAACTCTTTATCAAGAGCTCCTTTTTTTTCTCATTGTTATTTGCTTGTGGCTACTAAGTGTGCAGATTTTGATTTGTTTCATTGTTGGAATTTCTGAACATTTTGTACTGTCTAGTGTCTACTGTGTTAATTTCGAATTGATGAAAGACTTAAAGAGTTGGTAATATCCCCCCCCCTTCAAGATTGGTGAAAGACTTTTGTGATTAAATGTTTTTATATAAGCACATAATCTCATAGAAGGTAGCTTTTTTAGTCATTTCTAATGTGTATATAGTTGTTATATTAGTTTAATTTGTTGAATTTTGCAGTTGCATATGCGTATTTAGATAAGATGAATAATTAATATGAATCAATTAATGTTGTTGTTGTTGCTATAGAATTTCAATACACATTATTTGGATATGATTAGGAAATTTATAAACATGGATGATGAGATTATTTCTAAGACTACTGTTCATGCTTCTAGTAGTGTTGATTCTGTTAAAAAATCTCATGTTTGGAGGTTTTTTAAGAAGATTAGAAAATACAGAGATGGTATTGAAAAGGCTGAATGCAATTTTTGTCATAATGAATACAAAATTGGAAAAAATCCAAAAAATAAGAATGGTTACGAGACTTTTCATCTGAGTCGTCATATAGTTTCTTGTAAATCTATACCACTTAGTATTAGATTTGATGATGATATAGAGGGTCTTCCAACCAAAATTGATCAGAATGTTCATCGAAAAAAACTCGCTCAGGCTATAGCAAAACATGATCTTACGTTTAGCTTTGTTGAGTATAAAGGTATTAGAGATTGGATTAATTACATTAGTCCAACAATTATAATGCCTTCTAGAAACACTTTAGTTTCAGATCTTAAAATGATTTATTCAATAGAGAAAGAGAAATTGAAGCAGAAGATGTCTAGGATACCTAATAAAATTTGTTTGACATCTGATGTGTGGATAGCATCTACCACTGAAGGATATATTTGTCTGACAGCTCATTTTGTTGATAAAAATTGGTGGCTAGTGAGTAAGGTTTTGAATTTTTATCGAATGATTACTCCCCATACTAGAACTAATCTGGAAGAAGTCTTATTTAACTCTTTGAAGCAATGGAGTATTGATAAGAAAGTATTCTCTATTACTTTAGATAATGCTTCTGCAAATGACAACATGCAAAATATCTTAAAAACTCATCTACGTAAGCAGAATAGTTTTCTTTGCGATGAAGAATATTTTCATGTACGTTGCTCCGCTCACATGTTAAATTTGATTGTGCAAGAAGGGTTAAAGGTGGCTACTGGAGCTTTATTTAAAATCAGAGAGAGTGTGAAATATGTGAAAGCTTCTGATGGGAGAATGGTGAAATTTAAAGATTGTGTGCAACAAGCAGAAATTGAAGAAGGTATTGGTCTAAAATCAGATGTTCAAACTCGATGAAATTCTACATATATGATGTTGGAAAGTGCAATTAAATTTGAAAAAGCATTTGACATCCTTAGTTTTGTAGATGGAGCTTATAAATATTGTCCGACAAATGAAGAATGGAGCTTAGCAAAAAAAATGTGTGAAATTTTAAAGCCATTTTATGAAACTACAAACCTCATTTTGGATTCATCATATCCAACATCAAATTTGTATTTTATGCAAGTTTGGAAAATTGAATGTCTTTTGGAAGACAATCAAACCTGTGATGATGTTGTTATTATGAACATGGCTTTCAGAATGAAGATGAAGTTTGATAAATATTGGAAGGATTATTGCACTGTCTTGACTTTTGGGGCAATTCTTGATCCTCGATTAAAGTTAAAGTTCTTGAATTTTTGTTACAAAAAACTAGATCCTTCAACCTTTGAATTGAAGGCAAATGAAGTATAGTAGAAATTTTAAAGGTTGTATGGAGAGTATACAAATACTTTTGGTGGTTCAACAATTTCTCAAAGTAGTGATCAATCTCCTAAGTCACCTGAAGAAGGAAGGATTACAAAGAAGAGCAAAATGGTGATGAAGGTATTTAATTTTAATATAGTATTATTTTTTTCCTATTATGTTTATTCGTTACTTAAATAATCTTTATACTACATCTCTTAGGAGTTCAGAGAATTTGACTATGAAATCCAAACTTCCAAGGATAAAGATGAATTAGAGATTTATCTAAAAAAAGAAGGTTTGATTCACACCAATGAAGATGTTTTGAAGTATGATGTGCTGAATTTTTGAAAGATTAACGAGAATAGGTTTCCCACTCTGTCAGTTATGGCCAGAGATGTTTTAAGTATTTCCATCACTACGGTAGCATCTGAGTCTGTATTCAATATTGGTGGTCGTGTTTTAACAAAATACAGAATTTCCACTCTTCATGAGCATGTCCAAATGCTTATTTGCACAAAGAGTTGGTTACGTGGATTTGATCCAAATCATGATGGTAAATATTTATGCTATTTTTTCCAAATAATATTTTAAATTGAGTTTCTAATTGTTTTTTAATTGGTTGATTTTTGATGATGAAATTGGTGAAATTCATGAAGAAAAAGTGTCAACAGAAACGATGCATCCCCCTCAACATTCATGATTTTAGATGATAAATTTTTGTGTCAACTTTATTTTGATTTTCTAGAGACATTATTGATGGTAGATACTAAAGAGTAAGAAAAAGGGTGATGAGATAGTGCATGCCATGTTTGATTTCTTGATGTATATAGTTAAAAGTTGGATTTAATATGATCAATGCACATTATTAACATTTATTTTTCAATTTTTTTATTTTCTACGCATAAAAATGACAAAGGGATAGAACAAACTAATGACTTTTAATAAGTTTTATGTGTGTTGTTGAGATAGAAAATGTAAAATAAAAAGGATTATGTGAACCATGGGTTGACCCTTGAGCTTTTGGCCGAGGACTTTTTAAAAATTTGACCCTATTAGTTATAGGGTTTTTTATTCTTCTAGCCCTATAAAGTAGGGCTAAAGCCCTATAAGGCTAAACATATTGACACCATTATCTCCTACAATTGGATGACCATAAATACAACAAAAATACCACCATTCAGGATCATCAACAACACTGGTAATAAATGATAATCTTTTCTAATACAAAGAATTGTCCATCCTGCATTTTTTTTATTTGCACAAAATGAACAACGCAAAGAAAAAAAAGTAAACAAACATAATTTTACCGAAAAATAAAAAATATTAGAATAACTGAATTACCATACAAACAGTTAAAAACATCCAAAAAAGATAAACCTCATTTTTAGATTTCAAATTAGCAATGGTTCTCATGAGTCTCCAGTCAAAAGTTTCATCATCAATCTTGCAGAACAAACCTCTTAGATCGATATGAATCAATCTTGAGAAATGGCATTTTGTAATACTGTATTTGAATTAATGCCAGAGGAAAAAATAAGCTAAAAATCATTAAATAACAATAATTATTAATTTGGCTAAAATTTTGTAATACAACATAACACACAAATAAAAAAAGAATAGATCTAAAGAAATGTACATACTGACTAAGGAAGTCAACAAACTGTTATAAATCAGAATTCACAGAAATTGTGGATACATTTAAAATATTTTGTAACACAACTTTATCTAAAAAAATTAAAAAATTAGTAATATGATACACTAAAAAAAGTAACATATAAACTCAAATGATCCAAATATTGACTTGTTTTAACTATGAGCTTAAAAGATTCCAAAACAATTACAGAGATTTTTTGATATTTTATTAACAGAGTTATATCCAACATTGGAAAGAAATCTCCAAAAACATTGCACTGGATTCTTTGCCTGTATTATAAGAACAAAAAAAATATTAAAGTACACAAAATAGTAGTTAGAAATAGCTTTATAGTAAAATGAAACATCAGAACATATAATCTTTTTAAATAGAGTGCTAATTTATAATTAATATTGAATATCCATCAGCATATAGTTGAAGGATCACAACTGTAAAATTTTTTTCATTAAAATCTATATCATCTCTTTTTAGATCACAAAGAATTCCAATGAAATATGGATATGATACACAAAAACATATTAGATAAGGTTAAGTACTTTTTCGTCCTTAAGGTTTGAGGTGAAAATCAAAATCGTCCTCGATCTTTTTTCTTATTAAATTCATTCCCAACATTACAAAACGTTATAAAAGTTTCCAAAAAAAAAAATTAAATCCCATCCCACCATCATCATCAATCCCCAATACCCCTCTCTCATTAACATTCTCTCATCTCTCTCACCCACGTAGCTGTGCCTTCGCCTCCCAACCGGTGCCGAAGAGCTTCCATCCGCAGCAAGCCGCCACCTATCAACCCACTGGCAACGACGACTACATCCACCACGAAGGAAGCCCCATCATTACCCCGCCCAACCTACCCTTTGCCGTCCGCTCCCCCGACGAACCAACTGTCAGCATCTCCTCACTACAGAAGACGACGTCAACAACTACGCAAAGGTAAGCCTGTCTCCACATGATGGTAGATCATGAAGAGGTGACTTTGATTTTGTTAGGTTAAAGACGGCGAGACTCTGGAGTATGGGGAGTTTATCAAGAAGGCACATGCTCATGGGGTTAAGGTTGTTATGCCCACTAATCTCTTGGCACTGACTATGTTGAAGCCTCCTGGTGAGTTGGGGGTAGATTTTGTTGTTGGCTTGGCTCAGAGGTTTGGTGTTCCGATGGGTTATGAGGGGCTTGTTCATTGTGTTCTTTTTTTAACTATTAATTGGAATGAATAATGAATAAATTAATTATTATGATTGTTGTTATTAACAGAAGAAAATTGTTGTTGAATAATTAATTATTTTTTTCTGTCTTTTCTCCTATTGTTGCTGATGGTAATATTGGCGGATTATGAGAAGGAGTCTTCGGTTGCATCTGGTGGTAAGAGAGTGACAGTAGAATGAAAGTAGAGGTGTCGGTGACTGGGTACATATGGTGGTGGATGGGTGAGGTTCATTGGTTCACTGGTGAATGAATGAAGTTGAATGGTAGTGAATGATTAAGATGATGAAGGAATGGAGATAAAATAGAGGTGAAGGACAACGATGGTGGGAATTTGAAACTGATGATGGTGGTGAAAATGGGGTTTGGGATGGGAGATGGGAGTATTCGAAAAGACTCATAGAGTAGAAGGAAGGGGATTGGGGGTGGTAGGGGAGGGGGAAGAGATGTTAGAGAGTGGGGTGGGGGTAGGGTTTTATTTTTTTTAAATATTATTTTTATTAATAGTTAAGGGTAATATGGTCAAAAAATATAGTTGAAGTAGAAAAGAACGATTTTATAACGTTTTGTAATGTTGGGGATGATTTTAATAAGAAAAAAAAGTTGGGGGCGATTTTGATTTTTACCTCAAATTTTAGGGACGAAAAAAGTAGTTAACCCTATTAGATACTAATATAAAAATATCCACAACCAAAAACTATAAAATATTAATAATAGAAGTGTCGTAGTTATTTTTAGAAATCTAAATATAAATGCAAATTTAAATAAAATGATACTGAATATTACCTACTAAATAATCATAATCAGTCTTTTTCTATAGTATTTTATCAATAGAGAAAATAACAGAAGTATCCTCTTTAAAAATAATCTGAAATTTATGTTTAGTAACTTTTAATATTCTTCAGTTGGGGATAACTATGAAATTAGAAAATTCATAGATATTTTTGTTCTTATAGAACAAAAAAAAAAGATAACTACATTAGGATGTTTAATAGTTACTTGAGCTTTCTCCAACTATAAAAAAAATATGAAAATTAAAGTAGTTAATAATCCTCAATAAAAAAAAAGTTCAGAAGTAAGCAACTAGTATATTAACATATAAACTAATTTATAATTAATATTTAGTACCCATCACCATATAGTTGAAGGATCACAGCTATAAAATTTTTTTCATTAAAATCTATATCATCTCCTCTTCTTATATCACAAATAATTCTAATAAAATCTAGATATGATACACAAAAACATATTAGATACTAACATAAAAATATCTACTACCTAGAACTATAAAATATTAATAATAAAGGTGTCATAGTTTTTTTTAGAAATCTAAATGTGAATGAATGTACAAATAAAATTATACAAAATATTACTTAATAAATAATCATAATCAGTCTTTTTCTGTAGTACTTCATCAATAGAAAAAAGTAAATCAAAAGATGATATAATAGGATTTGGACTGTCAATAACAGAAGTATTCTCTTTGAAAATAATATGAAATTTATGTTTAATAACTCTTAATACTTATGAGTTAGAGATAATCATAAAATTAAAAAATTTATAGATATTTCTTTCTTTCAGAGTATTAGAGAAGACAGCTACATCAGGATGTTTAATAATGACTTGATCTTTTTACAACTACAGAAAAATATAAAAATTAAAGTAAATAATTCTCAAAAAAGAAAAATCCAAATGTAAGCAACTGATATATTAACAGTAAGCTAATTTATAATTAATATTGAGTACCCATCAGCATATGATTGAAGGATCACACCTGTGAAAATTTTTTCATTCTATTATTATTCTTTTAATAATTTGATAATTAATTTTTATAAGTAATTTTATATTACTAAAAATTATATATAATGTTTCTTTTAAAGTTTATGAATTTAGGTTTAACAGTCAAAATATTTTTAATTTATTAATTTATTATTTTTTTTACTACTTCGTAGAATAAAAATGTATTTTTTCGTTTTTCATCGAAGTTGATCCTGTAAACCCCGTAAAATTAGCGAATAATTAGTCAATAAATTAAATTTTAATAAAAGAAATTTAAAATATGAATTTTATATTAAATTAGGATAGAGCTCACCAAAATGAGAATTTTGGCACTAATTTTAAAGAATTTGGCCCAAAATTAGACTGAACGGACTGAACCAAGTGGACCGGGCCCATATTGGACCCAAGGCCCAGCTCAACTTAGCCCAATTAAGCAAAACAACACCCTCCTTCCTTGTTGGCATTCATTTTCACGCTGAAACTCAGCATGAAGGGGGAAGGAACTCTCTCATAAACATAAACCTAGGTTGATCTTCAAACAAAGATAACTTTTGATTCGGAGTTCTGATTGACGAGCCGTTTGCTACCACGCGTTCATCTTGGAGTCCTATTCAATTCTATCCAAACAAAAATTAAAGAAGGTTTTAAAAGCTTGAAAATGATATAAGGTTTGCAAAAAACTGAATTCTGTAGAGAAAGTTATGGACGCCGAAAATCCGATGCTAAAAACTGAAATTCTGAAAGTTGTAGCAGAACCAAGAATTCTGGTGTGTGCCTACACACATAGCTGTGCGCACGCACCCAGTAGTAGCAGAAGCCCGTACGCACACCTTTGTGCGCACGCACACCTGGTGTTTTTCACAAAATGTGTGTATGCACGCCCCTGTGCGCACGCACACACCAAGACATGCTTTCTGCTGGTGGCGCTCGCACAAGTGAGGCGCACGCACACCAAGTAGCTTCTGATTGGTGTGTGCACGCACGCATCCGTGCGCACGCACACGTTCTGCTTTCTTTCTGAGCTGTGTGCGTGCGCACACACTCTGTTTTTCAGCACCTGTATTTTTTTATAATTCAAACATGATTTCGAACCTCTAAGCTCCCATTTTTATCCATTTAACCTTAGAATTTATTAGTAAGCTTAGTAATTAATTGGAGTTAGGAAACTAAGGTAACTTAAGGGTGAAGTAAAGGTTAAAATGAGGGATTAGGAATGAGAAGGGTGAAAATGTTATGAAAATGATGAACATTATGATAGTGAGATGTTGATGGATGATTGAACTCATTTGGAATAAATGAATGTATGCTTGAATACCTGGGTAGTAGCAAGGATGGTAGTTCGTCCCGCTTGCTCCAGGTTAATGTTTGAGAATTGATAACGATCATGCTTGATTTTGATTGAATAAAAGTATGTTTGTGACGCCTGGATAGTAGCAGCAGTAGCTGATCTTTCACTTGCTCCAGGTTGAGCTTTTAAAAACCCGCCTGGGTAGTAGCCGCAGTAGTGGTTATTCCACTAGCTCTGGGTTAAGCGGGTAGTAGCAAGGGGTTGTAGCTCAAATCCACTTGCTCTGCATGGGTTTTTCAGTCCATGGTTAGCTACCAAGATATGTCGGGTTGGCTATATAACCGACAGATGATATCATCAGCCATAGGACAGGCATACATCATGTACATTTGTTTGTTTGCGATTGTGCATTACTTGGGATTGCCTAACTGAACATTTATCCTGCTAACTGTTATACTTGCTATTTGCACTACATGTTTCCTACTTGTGTGTGAAATTATTTGTTTGTTTGTCTCTGCTGAATCAATGGTGATGAAGGAGTGGAGAAAGGGTGGATTGGTTAGGTGTTAATGTTAGGTTTAAGGTAAGTAAGTTTTGGATTCTTAGGTTACCTACCCCTTTTATGGCTTCTGCTTAGAGTTTAAGTTTTATAACTGCATGTTGGAGTTCTAGGATTGCCTCTGACATTCCCAGGACCTTATATATTATATGCATGGCATCTTTACCATGCTGAGAACCTCCGGTTCTCACCCCATACTATATTGTTGTTTTCAGATGCAGGTCGAGAGGCTCCTTGCTAGGCATCTGGATTTTCTGAAGCGGAGTAATTCTTGGATTGTATTTTGGGTTTTCAGTTTGTATATATGTCTACGTACTTAGCTTTTTCTCCAAGAAATTAGTTTATTTTGTTCCTTATAGAGGTTACAAGAGAGTTAGGGACTTGTTTTTGTATTTTGTGTACTTGGGATACTTATGTATATATATGTAAATATTCTCCGGACAGCCTTGGCTTCGTAGGCTGAGTCAGGAGGTAGTTACACTGTATTCTTGGCTCTCTACTCACTCTTTCGTATATTCATCTCTATGACCTTTAGTTTTCTTCTCATGAAAGTAATTCCATCTTCTGAGTGTTGCGCTCTTTATTTTGCGAATTTGCTTTACCCATTTTTTTAAGGCTCCTAGTATATATTTCCTTTTTATTATTATTATCTATATTTCATTTTAGAAGTCGTAGCGCCTCGCCACCTCTGTTTTACAACCTATGTGTAAAGCTCTATGTGGTAGGGTGTTACAGATCCTTTTAAAGTACAAGTTACAATTTTTTATAATATTTTTTTATGTGGCCATTCTATTATTATTCTTTTGATAATTTGATAATTGTTCTCACCCAGACTTATTCTTTTCGTTTTACATTATAGCGCAATTGTCTTTCACTGCAATCGTTTACAACAATGCATCACATCCATCAAATAGCACCTTGAGTTGTATTTACTATCAGGGTTCTAATTACATATCTATAAGAGTTCAACAAAGGGGAAGTAAACTCTATGTTACTGAAAGATAGTTAGATTTACTCATATATTATGACAAACCTAATGGAATGCGAGTAAAGTTAGTTTTCTTAGAAGAAACTTGATTTTTTATTAAGTAATTGCATCTAAGAAGTTTTACAGGCCAAGTTTAAATTTCATTCCTTCCATGCTTTCTATTTCTGCCAGAAAATCTTTGAAGTGGAGCATATAATGAGATTGAGTTTCTTTAATTTAGGTTCAGTTTTGCTAAAATTGTGTCAGACTTGGAGATAGAATTTCAAAGATTAGTTTGTATTTAAATTTTATTCTTTTAAACCTTTCGTAATAAAAATAATTTTATAACATATTTTTTTCAGTAATTATCAGCTTTCTAGTGCGTTAATGCAATGCTATTAATGGGAATAAAGGTCAATTTAATTTTTTGGTGTGACTATTCTATATCTTGCTGTATTACATGGATAGAGAATGATAAAGTTTATTTAATAAGATGATGGTATGAATTTTCACGGATTCTAAATATTCAAGCTAGTGACATTATTCAGTTGGTTATTGTTACGAGACTAATTCTAATCTATATATGTCTAAGGTCTAGAATAGCTTAAATATTATTTAAATAATTTGGTTCTAATATTAGCATTTAATTAGATTAGTTATATAAAAATTTAAATTATTGCCTCAATTTATATATTACGACAATTATTTTTAGATATGTTATTTTTAAATTTTTAATATAAAATTTCTTTCGTTTTTAGTTTATAGATTTATTTTTTTTATCCTTATTTGCTTTCAGTATAACTAAAAAAAATAGTTGAGTTAAAAAATTTGACAATCATTATCATTATTATATTATTCTAGAACGGGTAGCATTATGACGCCAAGAATGTTTATGTGACGCGTTATGCATAAAAAATATTTTTTTATAATTATATAAAAATTAATATTTAATAAATAATTATACTAATTGTTAATCATTTTTAATTTCAATCATACATAATTAGTATTTATATGATATTTATATTAATAGCATCTCTCTTCTTAACTTATTTTAGAAAAGTATTTTTTTATAATTATATAAAAGTTAGCATTTAATAAATAATTATACTAAATGTCAATCATTTTTACTATCAATCATTCTAATTGTCAATAATTAATATAATTAGTATTTATATGATATATTTATGTTACTAGCACCTCTCTCTACTCTCAATTTATTTTAGGAATGTATGTAAGACCAAAACTTTTGAAAAGTCTTATTCTAAATTAATTTTAATTTATTTATTCA
>NC_029776.3:19841045-19860514 GCF_000817695.3 Arachis duranensis
AATTTAATTTTAAAAATTATTTAATTCAAGCTAATTAAATCAAGTTTTGATAATTAAATTAGAATATTTTTATAATTTTATAATTATTGGATAATTTTCTATATTTGAACTATAAAATTTAGTAATTGCAAAATAATAAAAATTTTGTATAAATTGATTTAAAGAATTGAGATTTTAAAATTTAAAATTTTAATTTTTATGAATAAAAAAAATTAAATACATTATCTCTAATTATTGAATTAGAGTATTTATTTAAAAATAATTTATAAATTGATAATTAAATAATATTTTCATAAATATTATTAGTAGATTAAAAATTGATTTTTGATTTTTAATTACTCCTAATTTTAGTGAAATGATTGATCTACCGCTAATCCTAATTCCCAAATTGGGAACCTAATTCCAAATCCCTAATTCTAAACCTAATTTTCCTTTCCCAGCTGCCATTACCCCCTTCTCCTTTCTGAAACACCAACATACACACATGCACAGGGATGGAGAAGAGAGAAAGAGAGGGCGCCAGCGGAGAAGAAGAGGGGAGGGAGCCGCGCCACCACCATCCAGCTTGTCGCGCCGCTGCCACGGTGCCGTCGTAGTCGCCGAGAAGAGAAGAGAGGGAGAAGAGGAATGCAGCCAGTAGCCAGGGGTAGTCACCGTCGCCGCCTTGGAGCCATCACTGTCGCCGAGCCGCACGTCATCACCGCTGCGAATTGCGAGTAGAGGAGAGGGATAGAGACGCGTTCGCGAGGGAGCTACTGCCGTGGAGAAACTTATCACCGCGACCGTCGCAGCACCGCGACCGTCACAGCACCGCCATCCTCGCTACCATCCGCGCCTCTGTTACCATCGTTGAAGCGAACGAGAGAGAAGGAGACGTGGAAGGAGGAGCCGTTGAAGCGAACTTGCTGCCGTCACGTCCTGCCTAGCCACCGTCATCGAAGCCTTATTGCCGTTGATTAAGGATGTTATCGTGAAGCTCAAGGATAACGCGTAGAAGTTGAATGGAGTTGTCTTTCCATTGCTAAAATCATGCTTCGATTTCTGCCCTGTACTGCCTGGATCCATTCACCATTTTGCCCGCCTCTGTTCCGGTGGGGTTTGCTGTTCTTCATGGTGAGACTGAATTTGTTTTACTTCTTTCACCATGATAATTTGTTTTAGTTTTACCTAAAAGCCATTTCATGTTACTTTTAATTTATGTCAGAATAAACTGTTGTTGTTCAGTGTTGATGTTGCTTCAGTTGCAGTTCCAAACCCCATTTGGTTCTAGTTTTGGTTCTGTTTCGAGCTGCGTTGCCATCTGGGTAGTCACCAACCACAGCTGCCGTTGCTGGAGCTCACCGGAGCTGCTGTTATGCCGTTCCTTCTTTTATTCTTAACTTCAGTAAGTTATTCTCGCCTCAAAACCCCTTTAGTTTCTATCCCGTTATCTTACACTGAGGTTTTGTCATGATAATTGCTATAAGTTTGAGTTTTGGTTATTATATGCTGTGATTAGATTTGCTGGAGTTAAAGCTGCAGTTGATTTTGGGGCTGAGGGAAAGGGTTTCTGGTGACGGATTTAATTTATGGATTTGACTTTCCGAGGTAGGGGCATTTTCATTAAACTCATTTTTATTCTTAAGAGTTGTTATAAATTGATATTTAAGCAAATAAATATTTTTAGTGATTATGGAGTCTTACGAATTGAATTGAATTGCCTTGAATGAATGTGATTGCTTACTTGACTTTGGCTATTTCTAAATATTGAGTTGGTATTGAGATAGTTAGTGGAAGATTAATTTGAAAATATGATTTGAATGTTTATCAAGTATAATTTGAGAATTGAAAAACGATTTGATGTTAGAGTTAACTTGGTTTTGGAAAATGGCTTGATATTTGTGAATGACTCGGATTTGAAACTGTTGGAAAGGGTTTGAGTAAATGTTGGTTGGCTTTGTTGGAAATGATTGAGATCTGGAAAGGATTATAATATTGAAAATAAGCTTGATTTGTTGAAAAATGAGTTTAAATTGAAAATGGTATGAGATATTGAAATTGGTCTGATTTTTTAAATTGAATTGAAAGGAGTTTGAGAAATAGTTTTGTTGGGACCCGAAAAGGGTGGCAGAGTCTAAGTTTTAGAGGAGATGTTGTCGAAATTTTATAAAATTAGAAGTTTCATTTGAAGTAATTATTTTAAAAAGGTTTAATTTTAAGCATTATATGGTTTAAGATTACTTTATTAATCAAAGAAAGAATTATGTTTTGAATTGGGATTGTTAATGAACGGAATGGAAAGAATGATGATGAGGATTTTCTTTGAAACATGATTTATGAGTCTAAGTTTTAGAGATAAAATATTTTATTTAATTTTTTCTCGTACCTGTACGGGATAATATATAAAATTATATAAATTTTTTTATTAATATTTAAATAAAAATATATATAGTAATTATTATTATAAATATTTTGCAACTTAAAAATATTTAAAATAATTAATATTTATTTTAATCAATTTGAATTGATTAAATAGTCATCTCATTTGTCCGCTTAAACAAGTATTTAGAGTTTGAAACTCGTCTTATGTGTATAATAATCCATTAGTTAGCGAGAGACCCTTAATAAATAGAGCATCAATATGTGGTGGATTAGTCATCGACTTGCCAAATTAGGAAATCCGTAAAAAAAAATTGTATTTGTCTTTAAAATATATTAATTTTTTATTAATAGCAATATTTATGGATTTTTGTCTTTGTTAAAATTTACTTGGGACAATTTTATTTGTCAATATCGTATTCATTCTGGAAGTCAAAATATTATGATCAACATTGTTACTTGTTAAAACTTCACATTTTATGAAATAATTTTTAAATTATCAAATTCATAAACTTATGTCATTACAAAAGTTATTAGATCGATTAATATTTTTTAGTAACATGATGTACTGAAATACCATCGTTGAGTATTAGTTAGTGTGAAAAAAATCAATAACAACTTTTGTTATTCAATATATAATTTATCTTATTGAAAAATAAATTAATATTTTTTAAACTTATAAATAGATTTTTTTCTAATTTTTTACACCATTTTATTTGAAAATATTTATTATTAAAAATAGTAAATGACCATACTATCCTATAATATATATGACATACAAAGTAATTTCTTATTTTAAAATTAATTCTAGTTAGTGAGACAAAATTTAAAATATTTTTTTATTTTCTTACTCAAATTTAAATTTAAATTTAGAATTGATTAACAATTCATTCTTTTTTAATTTTAATAGAAAAATAAATTAGATAGATGTAAAATATTTAGCATTTAATAATTTCAATTATTTAAATTTTAATTACCAAAAATTGTCTTAAAAATTAATTATAAACTTAATAATCGATAATATATATTATATTAGTACGTAAATAATAATATCCAACGTATTCGTTATTTTTTTAACAAAATTAATGTATAATCTATTGAGAATTGATTTATTATCCAAAAATTTTTTCATAAAAATTATAATATGTGAAACTAGTGATCTTATTTTTTATTATTATTTAAGAAATTATTCACAATTTTTTTAATTATGCAATTAACCTAATTAATAATTTTTATTACTGCTTTTATACTAAAAAATATCAATTTATATTATTTACATATTTTTTCACTACTAATAAATAAATAAGTATTTACACTATTATACTTATTGTCCTAAATACTTATTTTGTATGTTAAATTTATTAAATATTAAGATGAAAATATTGTTCAATAAATTATATAAATAGTCGTTATAGAAAAAAAATATCATATATAATAATCCTTGATATATTAGTGTCATGTATATATTAAGATTATCTAATTTAATTGTGTGAGTGATTATTGTTATTTTCACTTTTTTGTTACAGTAAAAAATAATATTTAAAACTAAAAAAGAGATAGTTAATTTTTTTAATTTGAATTAAAAAATGTCTTGTAAATATATCTAACTTTTACATATACTAAGTGTTATAATATTAAATAGTATAGTATTTGCTATAATAATGACTCAAAATATTAATCCAATATATATTTGGACCTAGTAAGACCTCAATGCAAGTAAAATAAACTAAAATCTATTGTTAGGGTTCTAAATCCGACTTAGGTTCATTACCTTAAAGGCCCAATGCAGATGAAGTCCACGCGTCCCCTCTTAAATTGGCTAAGATTGGATCTCCATTGTTAGTTAGATATGGTAATGAGTACTCAGGGGAGCGTGAGAAGTCCCCTTCCCATCCCTCACTCCTATTTAAAAAAAATGATCCCGTTCCTTCTCCGTCATTATAAGTTCTTGTTTAATTATCCCTTAGAGAATGCAGATCTCATTAGTTATCTACGAATATTCTTTGAAAACTTTTGAAAAAAATTAACACAAAAAGATATAATATAATAATCATAAAATAATCAATTCAATATAATTCACTATAATTTATAACATATTCGATATGAAAAATAACATTTCAAAAGGAAAAAACATAAAAATATATTACAACATAATAACATAACATAATTTTTGGAATGATACTGAGCGACGTAGTGACGAACTTGAGAGGCAGAGAAAGTGACTTAGAGAGAGAGAGAGGATCGAGACTGAAAATGAGTCCCAAAGGTATATTTAATAGTTTCCATGGGGCGGGTACTTATATTCGTGTCCCCATTAGGGGTGGCAAACAGAAAAGTCCACCCTGTCTCGCCAAAAGCTTACCATCTGACGGGTTGGCCCACCCCACCCCGCCTAATGGTAGGCTGGCGGGCTCTCATTTTTTTTATAAACCATTAAATATTAAACAATATATATAATTTTTAAATTCACACACATTAAAGTCTTTATAATTATAAATATGTAATAAACATAATTATAAACCAAATTTTTTGAAACAAAATAATAAAACAAACATTGTCCAAAGCAAAACAAATATTGTCCAAAATATATAATTAAACATCTTCAAGTTTATAATCAATCAAATATAAAATATAATCCAAAATATAACTTAGAACATCTTCAATTATCATCTTCATCCTCTTGTAGATCAATAACATCATAAAAGTTTGTAAAAAAATGGCTCTGACAAAATAAAAGCTTAGCCCTGTGGGAAAGTCCGCCCGCACCCCCGCCCGCACCCCCGCCTCGCCGAAATCCGCCAAAGTCCATGAATTAGGTAGTGTGAGGTAGCCAGGCTTTTTAAGTTTGGCGGTCTCAAATTTCCAGCCCAACTCGCCTTTTTGGCGGGTTATGCAGGCCAGCCCGACGGGTTTCAACCCATTTGCTACCCCTAGTCTCCATCCATTTTCACGTGACAGGTCGTGAGGATTTCACGAATCTCCATCTAGCCCCAAAACGGAAGTAATCCTTGCAAATATCCGTTTCAACTGTTTTTGTGATCATCCCTATTGCTAGTATTCATTGGTTCGTGACGTGGAGCTATTCTAGCCACTTAATAAATTTTCAGATAATCATAGTTTAGGTTATATCATTTTTATAAAGTCACATGTATCCTTGTTATAACAATATTATTAGAAGATAAATGGATAAACACTAAGCTATTGTTTGGATATAAGATGGAAAATAAGAGGAAAGAAAATGGAAAGAAAAAAATGAGAGAAAAGAAAAGTATATTTTTGTGTGTTTTGTTTAGATGAAGAAAAAATGAATAGAAAGAAAATAGAAGAAAAATTTTCTTTTGCTTGGATAGAAAGAAAAAGTAAGAAGAGAAAAAATTATAATAGAATAAAATTATATTAATGTTTTTATATATTATATATAAATTATAATTCAAATAGTAACTCTATATTTTTACCCATGTTTACACTTCTTTGTCAGTTTTCTTCTCAATTTTGAAGAGAAAAAATTTACATGAGCTCTACATACATTTTTATGTTTTCCATTCAATTAAATAAGTGTTTAATCAAAGAATTTAATATTTATATAATAATATGACAAAATAAATTAAAGTTTGAGTTTAACCATAGCAAGCTCTCAAGTTTAAATTTTCATAAATTAATTTATTTTTGTTAAAGTGAGTTGCCCAATAAAAAATTCATATATTAAAGTAGAAAATAATTTTTTATAAATACAAAATTAAAAAAATTATTCTTAAAAGTTGAATATGCAAATAAAAAAATAAATTATAATTTGTAAAAATTATCTCTAAAATTTATTATAATAAATAATAAAACTGTAAAAGTCATGTATCTATATAAATTAAATTATATTAAATAATAAGATATTTAGATATTTAATCAACCTAATTAATTAGTTTGTAACTGATTTGATTTAATAATTTAAAAAAAATTTGAATAACCTTTTTTAGAAATATGCCAATCTAAATAATATAAATTGAAGATAAAAAAATATAACTAAATTATATAATACAACATAATATTCCTAAAAAATTGTTTCATAAAAGATCTAATGCCAAGATATTTATCATTATCTGTGGTGTAATCTAATTTCACAATTACTTAAACGTTCTTTTTATGAAAAAATCGCATTATTTATTTTGAAAAAATAATATTTACTCACTATTATAATTTAAATAGAATATAAATAGATATTAAACCAATTTATTTTAATAATTACTCAGTCACAAATATCCATCAAGGATATGAGATTTAAGATCATATAAAGTAAATATAGTATCTACAACTTTTACACTATCATATGATAAGATGATTATCATAAGTTTTTTTAGCATAAATTAAACAGAACAACATATAATAATAAAGAAACAATCAAATCCAAAAAAATTATAGAATACCTATCATACACTACGACTGTTAGTAATGAAAAGCTTTAACTATTTATTCTTTTATTAGCTATCTTTTTATCTACTATGCATTTCATTTATGAATATGTTAAGGACTAAACCTATGTTTCAACCTTTCAAAATCCCATATATTCTTGCCAAACACAATATTATTATGCGTTTTTTTTTATAAAAAAGATTGAATGAAAAAATCCTTGGTAAAAAGATGAGGTTCTCTTATAATATGTATGACTTTTTATGATAACAAAATAAAAATGAAAAGCATGAAATAATATTGTGTATATTTAAGTTAATTTTAATATTTTTTAATAACCAGATTTATCATAACGTTACTGATCAACAATGACAGTTAATACGAATTTGATATGTTTTGAATATGCTATACACACTACAAGGTTTTTGTTTATTTGTGGCAGTTTTTTTTCTATTTGTGGAGGTTTCAAACCCCCTCAAAAAGGATTGTGGCAGTTTCCAAAACCCCCAAAATTTGAGGTGCCACGAGCTTTTTTGTGGCGGTTTTTCACAACCCCCACAATATCATTTAGTGGCGGTTTTCTATCCTTTTTGTGGGGGTTCTGTGCTAGCATTTTGTGACAGTTCTTGGTTAATTTTTGTGGCAGTTCAAAACCCCCACAAAAGAAATTTTCCATTTAAAAAAAATAGCTATTCTGTAGGGGTTTTAAACCTCTACAAACCTATCAATATTATTCTTAAAATATTAATCTGGATGTTAGAATTACATTATTATACTAATCATTTACTATTTAAACAATATGTGTTAAACATATAATAATTAGAGAACACTATGTACATATAATATATATCTCAAGTGAACTAGTGTCCAAACCAGCACTAACCATTTCTTCTATTCTTTTTTGAATCTGCAGATTACATATTTTCTATTTCAGCTACTGAAAAGCAATAAAAAAACAAATACAAAAGGCTAAAAATAATTAACATTAAAATTGAAAAGAGTACAAGTACAAACCTTAGAGATGCATGTTGTTCGAACTCATTTTCAAGGGCTTCAGATCACAAATCAGCTGCATTAACATGTGACTAGTGCTGAAATAGATGTAGAAGGATTATGCATTAGCATTTGACTTATCATTAAAAGGCAAATAGATGAAATTATTTATATGTTGAAAAATGCATGATAATAAACATTGTGTAAGTGACACATTAACATGTGACTAGTGCAAACTAATTAGCATGCTCTGTTCAAATCAAGATATATAAATGCAGCTTTTTGCAACTATATAAATCAAGATATATGTAAGTCACCATCAGTGGTTAAAAGTAATGTGAATGTGTCCAAACCAATCAACTACAAGCACACTGCAAGAAATTATACTACCAAATTGATCATGAAAGTAGAAACATTATCATTGATGGGATCAATACAAGTCGTGTCAAATCAAACCGAACCTAAGATAGGCAGAAAAGCCCCAATAGATTGAAATACAGAGAATTATAAGTTGTCATTGATCCTTACACTTGATTGATTCAGCTATGGTGCCGTTTAACTATTTATCGAGCAATTAACTATTAGCAGAGTTTTTTATTCAAGAGAGAAAAAGGTGCAAATTACCTTGAAGAAGACAAAGAACGGGACAGCAGAGACGGAATAAGCCTCGGATATCTCTGGTTGTTCTTCCACTTCAACCTTCACACCAATAATCAAGCAAAATCAAGCACACAGTAAAGTAATTGAAATGAAAATGGAGGAAGTGGAGAAGAAGAAAAGTAAAAAAGCGAACCCTTAAGAAGTGGGCGTGAGGGAAGTCAGTGGATAAGTAACAGACTCCTAGCTGTACAAGAATTGAAGGAACTATCATAGTATTAAAGAAGAAGAAAATGCTAACTATGATGCTAATTGGAAAGTACCTTTAACATCAAAAAATGCTTGTTGATTGTGCTTGTACTTCCACCAAAGAACAAGGCCGAAACCGAGAACTATAAGGCAGAGACATCCATTATTGATGTCGGCATAAAAACAATGACACAATTTCACAATTAATTTGAAAAAAGATGAAACTCTTGAGAGATCTTATTCTTACCTTCAGTGCCATTTAAGTTCATGGACATTGACTCATGCCACAGCAGTTTGGTTCTTTTTCAGTTGCACAAACAAGGAAATTTCCAACAATGCTAAAAAAAGATTAACAAGAAAAATAAGAAAATTCTCTTGTGCTATTATTAATTTTAGCATGTTTTACACATATCAAAGCAAGAAGTTTTACAGCTAATATTAAGACAAGAAGTTTTACAGCTAATATTAATTTTAGCATGCATCTAAATTCTAGATTTTGTACCAAATATAACAACATCCAGGCTTTTATTAGGCATATATTCATATATAAGTAATTTCTCTTCATTAATTAATGCAATTTCATTCTTAAATTCTTTAATCCCTTGTCCAGAACCGATTGAGAGCCTCTTAACTACTATTCTTTGTCCATTTTCCAATGTACCCTGCCATTTATCAATTGCAAATTAGCTTAAAGTTTTTCATTTTGCTATTCTAATATCCTTGAAAAAAGTAATATGTTTCTTACCTTAAACACAGATCCAAAACCACCTTCTCCAAGCTTATTTTTGTCTAAAAAGTTATCAATGCAAAAAGCTATAACTGATAGGTCATACAATAGAAGCTCTGGATCCTCCTCTTGTTCTTTCTTGATATGATCCATTAATTCTATATTGGTCTCTAAATTATCTTAAGACAAATTAATAATTACTCTCCATTATAATGATAATAATTCAATAAGTTACTGCACAATAAAAAAAGAAAGGAGAATTATTTACCTTTCAGAGTGGCCTTTTTCGTCCATTCCATATCAAACATGAAACGAAGAGCATGCCACATAATACGCCAATTGTGACCCAAACTGCAATTCGTATCTTGCCTTTGCATCCATTTTTTGTCTCTTGAATTGTTTAATGTCACAGTACAAAACACAAAGATAAACCATATGATATAATTCAGAATTAGAGAAAGATTAAGAGCAGTTTAAGGCCAAGTAAATGTATTACATACCTAACTCTGAAGCAGGAATTCTAATATAAAGATCTTGGCCTGCATCTGGTAGAATCTTCAAGTCATTAAGATCACCAAACCATAAAGCATATTCTTTTATGGCACGAGGCTAATTACTACAAGAAATGAAAGAAAAAAACACATCAAAAGGCAGCTTCAAACCTTATAAAGGAAAAAATATGAATAATGGAAACTGGAAAGCAATTAGTCATTTAGCTCTTGCACTTTTATTGGTATTTGCAAGTTCTTTCACAGGGAAAAAAAATCAAGAAGGATAAACTATCTTAAGCAATAGCAATAGCTATTTATTTCACTAGGAACGAGGCCAATCATCAGTTCATCACTACAGTTGTAATAAAGTGAAGAATTTATATTCTTTTAAGCAATTCCTAGTGAAAACAAATCTGCATCGATAAAAGAGAATAACCTCTAATGAAAACAATTGAACCTAATGATCACCTAAACTATGAACCCTAACACCCTTTTTACTTCAAGAAAAATCAAAATTTTTAATAGAGAATAACGATTTTCCATTTATGTCTCTTCACCTTTATAATATATCAAATCAACTTAACTTAATATATCAAATCAACTTAACTAAATATATATCAAATCATCTGCCTTGGCCTAAAAAATTTACAGAAGAGAAGAGTACATTAGAACATAAGAAGTAGGATTTGTGTATAACTTTGCTAAAACTATATCATCAAATTATCACAAAAACTAGTATCTTTGAAAAAATTTGAAGAATTGAAGAAAGCAAAGAACGAGAAAAAATTAGGAACAAATCCTCATTGTAATGACTCGACACGACATGAAAATCAGTCCACGAGATCTGATAGCTTTGAACATATCTTCAATCGAAGCTTACAGAGACTCACTAGCTCGCCTTCTTGATCTCCTCAGCTAGCACTACCGAATTCGCGCCCAAACCACACCATCGAATCCGTGCCAAAACCGCACTCTGAGCGCTTTAAGCCGCCGGAGGAAAAGCAGAACCAGCGGCACAACCCGTGGTGGAAGACGACGTAGAAGCGGAAGATTTAAACCATTACCTCAACAATTTGAATCAAATCGTCACTGAAAGGTCAACAAAAATTCAGAGGCTCCACGATCTCCATTCATAACTCCAGCGGCAACGTTTTGACGGAGGATCGGAGACGACGGCGGCAAGGAGATGAATGGCGGTGGCAAGGAGATGAACGGCGGCAGTGACATGGAGATTTTAGGGTTTCACAGAGGTTCCTCTCCTCTCTCTCTCTCTCTCTTTATTTCTCGCTTGAAGCCCAGTTCTGAATGTTCTTTTTTTTATTTCTTGTTTTGGGCTGATATTTATTTGGGCTAGAAGTTTTTTTTTAGTATTGATTGGGTTGTGGGAGTTATTGTAATGATTTAGGGAGGTTTTAAAAATAGTCACTATTAAAAGATATTATGGAGGTTTATAATAACCCCCACTAAAAATCTTCCACAAACAAGCAAGAATTTTGTAGTGACATTTTATGATTTTGTACCAAACAATGTTAGTTTTAATTTATATATTTATTATTAGGTATTAAAAATAAAAAGTATATGTATTGTTAGCATTTTTCAAACCTTCCTCAACTCTGACTGTGATTAGGCCTAAAAGATCACCTACCTTGTTGGAAATAAATGTAATCCAATCAATTTTCATCTGATAGTTCTATACATTCGCATAATTATAGGAGAATTAACTTTAGTGAGATAACAATATGATATTTAGTTACCACATGAGTATTTTTATATAAAGAATTATCAATCAATTATGTATGGCTTCTGATGAAAATAATATATTCAACATGGATATTATTTGTTAGGTAAGAGATAACAGATTGACAAAAAAATTAATTACAATGGGTATATTTATTTTAAAAAATATTTTTTTATGTAATTCTTATAATTTTGCGTGACTATCTATATATAGAAGATCAGAAGATCATGATTATCTAACAAAATTAATTTTATTTATTACATTCAATTTGAGTAAGTAAAAAATCATCTTATTTTAATTTAGTCCTTAATTCACATAATTTAAATTTAGCTCAATATATATGATTTGATTTGATTTAATTATTAGTAAAAAATATCTCGAAAACCTATTTTATTCATAAATTTATTATTTCAATGATTAAACAAATAAATTAAAAAATACTAACAAAGCAATAAAAGAAATAAATTAAAAAATACTACCAAATCAAATTGATATAAATTATGTGATATTTAAAAATCTAATCAAATCAATTAGTTGATATAGTTAATTTATCATAATAAATTATATTTAATGAGTTAAAAGAAACAAATTGGTAAACACTCTCATAATCATGTCACGTCAACTCCATCATTAAGTGTGAAAACCTAATTTTTATATAAATAGAATAGATAATAAATAGAATATATGAGAATATGATATGTGAATTGTGATATATTTTAATTATAAAATTGATATTATATAATAGATTTGTTCTAAATCCTTATTGCTTGTTTGTTGCTAATTTTTATATAATTACTTAATAATTTCTGCCTATAAAACTATCATCAACTACCTAATATTATGGTTTAATTAATAAGAATGATGACATTAATATTTTTCATAAATCTTGTTATTATTTATAGTTAGGAAATAGCCATAAATAATTTTTTTTAATGAATGTTAATTTTGTTGTCAAATTTCATATTACCTTTAAATTTTTAAGGTAATTGAGTCTAATTTCTATATTTTGAAATAAATTTACTCAAAAAATTAATATATAAATCACATTATTATTACAAAATTATTTTTTTAACATAATTAGTGGTGCTTATTTGAACCATTAAATTTAGCTTCTAATGATATTAAAGTCAACATATTTTATTATCTTGTGCCTTCAAAGAATTTACATGACTAATATAAAAATATAACAATTAAAAAAAATTTATTACAATGGGTATATTCATTTTAACAAATATTTTTCTATCTAATACTATAAAAAAATACATTGGTTACTTTGAATTGCTACAGGTCAACTTTCATCCACAGCAGTAGAATGCCTAAATTGAGATATATTCATCAAACAAACAATCAATAAAATACTCATCCGTACTTTCTCATTTTGGATACATTCATACATATAGAAAAAAAAAAGAAGAAAAGAAGAGTTGAAATAGTAAGAACGATAAAAATCACGATTCTTATAATTTTGTGTGGTCATCTATATATAGTAAACCAGACAACTATGATTATCTAACAAAATTAATTTGTATTTATTACACTCAACTTGAATAAATAAGAAATTATCTTATTTTAATTTACTCCTTATTTTACATGATTTAAATTTAGCTCAATATATTTGATTTAATTTGATTTAATTATTAGTTAAAAATATCTCAATTGCCTATTTTATTCATAGGTTTATTATTTTAATGACTAATAAATTAATTAAATTAATTAATTAGTACACACAATAAATTTGGTTTAATAAATTAAAAAATAAATTAAAAAATACTAACAAAATATTAAAATAAATAAATTAGAAAATACTACCAAATTAAATTGATATAAATTATAATAAATTATATGATATTTAAATATCTAATCAAATCAATTAGTTGATATAATTAGTTTATCGTAATAACTTGTATTTAATGAGTTAAAAAAAATAAATCGAAAAATGCTCTCAGAAGCATGCCACGTCAGCTCCATCATTAAGTGTCAGAAATCTGATTTTTATATAATAGAATAGATAGATTAAATTACCTTTTAAGGTACAAGTTATAATATTTTATGATATTTTATTAATGTACCCATTCTATTATTCTTTTGCTAATTTGATTATTCTTCTTACTCGAGCTTATCTTTTTCATCTAATCTTACAGCACAATTTTTTTTACCGTAATCATTTACAATGCACCACATCCATCAAATACTATTTCGGGTTATATTCACTGATCCGAGTTCTAATTACATAGATGTAAAAGTTTAACGAAGGAACAATAAATTCTATTTTATTAAAAGATTGTTGGATCTACTCATATATTATGATCAATCCAATAGAACATGAATAAAATTAGTTTTCTTAGAAAAATTTCAATTTTTTATTGAGTAAATGCTTACAAGAAACTTTAATTTATAGGTTAAGTTCAAATTTTATCCCCTCCATATTTTCTACGTCTGTTAGAAAATCTTTAAAGTGAAGTATATAATGAGGTTGAATTTTCTCAATTTAGGTTCAGTTTTTAAAAAATTATGTCAGCCTTGGAATATAATTTCAAATATTAGTACTGTGTTTAAAAGTTCTTCTTTTAAATTTTTCATAATCAAAATATTTTTATAATATTTTGTGATTGCTTGGTGCGTCAATGCAATACTATTTATAGGAATAAAGATCAATTTAGTTTCTTGGTGTGGCTATTTTATATCTTGTTGTATTACATAAATAGTAAATGATAAAACTTATTTAATAAGAGGATTGTCTGAATTTATACAAATTTTAAAGAAAAAGTATATGAAACCAAGAGCTTACCAGCCAAAAACTAAACAAAACCACATTAATTTATATTAATAATTAATTTTAAATTTTTTAAATTCAAAATTTAAAAAATTTAAAATTGATTAAATAAACCTAATTTAAAACTTATAAAAACATTCCTCTTCTCTCTTATATTAACCTATCCACCTCCAACAATCACACACACAGACCTCTCTCTAACCATTAGGCCCTCTCCGCCTCCCCATTGCAACCCACTCCTCTTCTATCACCGACACCTGGCTCGTCGGATTCGCCACTGTCGACAAAAACCGCTTTCCTTTCATGAACCAGATGTTATCAGAGCCGCCGTTGCTGCTGGAGTTGAACTTGAGCTCGATTCCTAAGACGACACTCTTCCTGCATGATCAAGAACTATTCAAGACAGCCATCGTCCTTCTTGCGGGTGATAACTATTCATCTTCAGAATCACATCAGATATCATTGCTCCGGAATAATCTGTTACTCGATCAGGAACACATTTCAACAAATACGGTGCTTGAACTGGCGAGGTTATTGACGCAACAATATTCACATGCTGACTATTTTTCTTTTCCGAAGTTAGAGAATCAGCTCTCAATAAATCATTCCAGCTAAATGAAACAGTGTCTTGCAGGGTACTTCCTTTAAGACAACTACCACCTTGTCGACGATACTCAATAATAACCCCCTTGGTCCCAAATTCACAGTAAAGATGCCAAGCTTTTTTCCATGAATCATAGGGAAAACTGGAGGTGAATTTATCTAGCTTTAACTCACTATGGCACCTTATGGTAAGAAGTCTTATAAAATCACGATTTAGATATATTAGGTGCCATTTTGATGATTAAAGAGACTGCAAACTACATAATTATAGAAATATAAAAAAATATTCATTTAATATAAAAAACATCTTAATACTTAATAAAAGAAATATCCAGTTATATTTTAACAAAAATAATCAAATATTTATAAAATTTAAAAAAAATATAAAATTCATAAAGAAATAGAAACATTCATATTTGTAATACAAAAAAAAATTCAAAAAATATATAAAAAATATCCATTTAGTATGAAAAAAAACATTATAATACTTAGCAGAAGAAACATTCATATATATTAACTCGTAGAGATTTTAAATTCACCAAAGGTATTTTGGCTGGTTTTTGACTAATACCCTTTTAATTTCCTAACATTGCTCAATTCTAAATGTTTAAGGTATGATATTATTTTAGTTAGTTGTGATTTCAAGAATGACTATCATCTATTTGTGTCTAAAATCTAAAATAGCTAATATATTATTTAGATAGTTTAGTTTTGATATTAACATTTGATTAGATTAGTTTTAGAAAATCTTAAATTTATATATATGATTATTATTGTTTGATATGTTATTTTTAAATTTTTTAATATAGTTTTTTTATTTATAAATTTATTTTAGCTCTCAATATAACTACGAAAAAATCCAATAATTAAGTTAAAAGTATTGCTAATAGTAAATTGTATTTTTAAATTATTAATCTAACAAAAACTAAATTCTAAAAAATACTATTAGTTGTACTAAAAAAATCTATTAACGTTATAATAAATATCTATACAGAATAATTTAAAATATAACAAACATTTTAATCAATTATGTAAAGTTATTGCGAACAAATAATAAATAATGGCATTATTAATACACAAAAGTAATTCTATAAAATATTAATAGTTGCATTAAAAATTTTATTAATCTATAAAGAAATGCTTATCAAGTTAAAATTTAATTGTCCACAAATATATATTTATATATAAAAAAACAATCATAGACATAAAATATATTAAGTTAATAGCTATAATTAATGATTATAATAAATATATAATTATATTAATTGTCAATTATTTTAATTGTTAATTTGTCATTAAATTTAAAAATTTATTTTATTTTTTTTATTTTAAAACAAATCAAATCTATCATTAATACTATTAAATAAATTTATAATTATAATTGACAATACTTTACGTAATCATTATAATACTCTCTATAATTATTATTATTTTTATTATATTGTTATTTGCAAGAATGTATTATTAATTTATTGCATACCACGTTTTTTTAATTAATTTAATTATTTTATGAATTTTTTATATTTTTATTTAATATTTACATAAATAAAAAAATATATATGAACTTAAATATATCAAATAATATTTTTTTGTTAAATAAACATTAGATATAAATAAAAAATTAATATTTATGCACGGAGATATACATTAGTTATTAACGGAGATGCTAACAATAAATAGTCTGAAATTGATACATGATAATGACACGTGGTTTTCCTAAACTAATTATGTGTTAGCGAAATGTCAACCTACCATATCTTATGAGATGTCAAAGAAATATAAACATTGTAAAAGGAAAATCCAATAAATATTTTTATAAAAAATTATATTAAGAATACTTTTAAAATATGTATTTTTAAATAAATTCATTAAATAATATACTATGATACAATTATATCAAAAACAAATATGAAATGATAGTGTAAGTGACTAAGAATTATGCCCTCTTTTAATAAATTAGAATAAATAACTATTTTTAATTATAAAAAATTCAGACGCTAATAAAATTAACCGCAAAAAATTAAATTAACATTAACTCTACAAAAATTTAGTACTGCTTGACAAAAATACTAATCATTAAATTTTGAGTTGACTTCATTAAGATCAAAAAACATGTTAAATTTATAAATTGTCTCTATTGCTATCTTCATTCTTTCTCATTAATAATTAAAAATTCATCTAATTGAATTTGGATCTGTTCTTAATAGATAAAATCCAATAAAAAAATTTGATTTTTTTATTAACATTTATACGAGATTTTAGATGAAATCTGTTAGAATTTGTAAGTTTTCAAGAAACATAAAATTAGAACTTTGATGATATCCAAAGAAACTGATGAGGAACACGTGAATGGTGCTATTGCTGTTTTTAAAATTATTACTGTTTGACTCTTTTTGGATGTATGTAGTTCTTTACCAAGTGGAACATATATTTGAAGATCATGTCTTTATTTATACATGTTTTATTATTGAAGGGTGTTTCTTCTTTAGAGTTTTGGGTTTATTTGTAATCTTTGGTTAAGAAGTGTTTTTTTTTTTAATTCATTGGGGGTAAGATAGGTATTTCAATGATAATTGTGATATATTTTCTAACTGGAATTAGGTTTGAGCTGATTTTATAAACCACCAGCAAAAAAATTTGATTTTTTCACCAATATAATTTAGGCAATTCATCAATTGTCAGAGTTAAGCCTATATAAAGATTAAATAATTTGTACTTGTATTATAGATGATGAGCTTTATTTACTATACATACAGTGAGTGAATGATGTTGGTGGAATATAGCGAGCTGAGTTCTGTGATGACTGATATTAAATATGATTTTATTTGTTCAGTACAGTTTAATTTTCATTTGCAAATATTATTATCGTAGAAATTAAATTTATATGCACTGATCATTTGTACCTGAAATAGCCACAACTGCAAATTTCTTATGGTATGCATTTTTCAAATTGAATTGTAAGCGATTCTTTGCAAGGATTCAATTTCCATAGATATACGTGCAATTAATAAATTAAGAATATGTATATTGAAATATCAGTCACTCAAGCTAATTAAAAGAACAATAATTGTGATTTATTTTCCAACTGAGATTGGGTCTGAACTGATTTTATAAACAACCAGCAAGTAAATTTTATTTTTTCGCCAATATTTGTTGGTGGTGTTACTACATCTCTTGGTGTTTATTAGATACCTAGAACGTAGAATTTGAAATGGTTTATTTTTGTTTTGTAATTTATGATTAGTTTCAGGAACCACTTTGTTGGATGTTGCTGAATTGCTATAACTAGCGAATGGATGTTTCTGTAGTTAGAATTACTACTTCGAATGTTGGTTTGATATGGTATTAATTGATGTGGGTTGCATGTTGCATCATCAATCATGTTTAATTGAGAACTCTTCTGATGTTGCATATGATGTTTGTACAATAGTTTCTATTAAAGGTTTAGGGGCTGTTTTTTGTGATACCGTAGCAGGATTGATTTGCAGCAAAACCAACCAACATGGGAAAAAAGGTAACATGATGTTTACCATTCGCAGATTACCATTCATATTATCGTATGTGTGACTTACCGTTTGTGTAACAATTAACAGAAATTGTTAGAGTCCCGATGCTCACCCAGCTACATTCATAACATGATGAGAACGATATCTAAAAATAACTCCGTTGAGAAGCTTGTGGACATTGATGAGATCGGATTCGGATTCTTGAGGCGTGTTCCAAATTGGTCTGTAAAGCAAGCCATCATGGTTCACCTAGCTGAGTCGTATCAAGTAAAGCAGAGAACTTTTATACTCGACATAGACAACATCTGCCTCAATGCTGAGTTAATCGGGAAGGTCTTCGGCCTTCCGTCTCAAGGTAAGTTCCGATATCTTAATTACCTAGTCTTGCATAGGTGTGCTGGCATAAATATCTTTGGGCATGGAAATATTACCATGCAATAACACATACATGTTGTAGGGGATCCATTTCCAGCTCTCGATGAGAGTAATCCGTCCCACGTGGCCATTCAAAAAAGGTTCCATAGATGGACAACAGCCGAGCTTCGGAATTTAGTTTACAGTTGTTGGTGCACGAAATTTCAATCACACTTTTGCAACTCCGCACAACTAACCAGCAAGTGCACTGGGTCGTCCAAGTAATACCTTGCGTGAGCAAGGGTCGATCCCACGGAGATTGTCGGCTTGGAGCAAGCTATGGTTATCTTGTAAATCTTAGTCAGGATATCAGAAATTATCAGGATTGATTATGAAAAGCAAAAGAACATGAACTGATTACTTGTTTTGCAGTAATGGAGAATATGTTGAGGTTTTGGAGATGCTCCATCTTCTGAATCTCTGCTTTCCTACTGTCTTCTTCTTCAAGCATGCAAGGCTCCTTCCATGGCAAGCTGTATGTAGGGTTTTACCGTTGTCAATGGCTACCTCCCATCCTCTCAGTGAAAATGTTCCTATGCTCTGTCACAGCATGGCTAATCATCTGTCGGTTCTCGATCAAGCCGGAATAGAATCCAGTGATTCTTTTGCGTCTGTCACTAAC
>NC_029776.3:19861588-19861786 GCF_000817695.3 Arachis duranensis
GGTGTCCAGGGTTCTTAAGCACACTCTTTTTGCCTTGGATCACAACTTTATTTCTTTCTTTTTCTTCTCTCTTTTTTTTTTCGAAATATTTTTTTTTGTATCCACTGCTTTTTCTTGCTTCAAGAATCAATTAGATGATTTTTCAGATCCTCAATAACAGTTCTCTTTTTCCTCATTCTTTCAAGAGCCAACAATTTC
>NC_029776.3:19861989-19864292 GCF_000817695.3 Arachis duranensis
AGGGGTGATGGATTCATAGGACATTCATAGCTTTAAGGCATAAAATTTCAATTTTATTAATTATGAATTAAGAACAAGACTAAAAGATAGATATAAGATGAGACTAAAAAATAAAAATAAAAATAGAAAACAAAATAAAAGAAAAAAAAACGCAAAAAGTAGGCTCCTAATGATACAGGTTTTCACAGAGTTAGGACTCAACAACCTTGATTTTGAGAAGTGGATGCTCCCTCAACTTGAGAGGAGAGCTTTTGGCGTTTCAACTCTTGGAGTTCACACCCCTGCTTCTCTTGTTCCTTCAGCAATTTGCAGAGCATGCAGTTCTGATTCTGCTGTTCTTCCTTCAGTTGCTCCATAGTCTCTTGCAACTTGTTGATAGATGCTTCTAGGCTGGCCCAGTAGCCAATTTCAAGGAATTCAGGGAGGAACTCCTGCGCCCTCCTTTTGGGGAATTCAGGGAGGAATTCCTGCGCCCTCCTCTTGATAGAGTTGTCTTGCATTTGTCCTTCCATTGACTTCTTGGTGATTGGGTGTTCAACGGGTATGAACTCATCTACTCCCATCTTCACCCCAGCCTCTTTACAGAGCAAGGAGATCAAGCTTGGGTAAGCCAATTTGGCTTCAGTGGAATTCTTATTTGCAATTGTGTAGATCTCACAAGCAATCACATGATGAACCTCCACTTCTTTTCCAAGCATAATGCAATGAATCATCACTGCTCTCTTGATAGTGACCTCAGAACTGCAATGAATCATCACTGCCCTCTTGATGGTGACCTCAGAACGGTTGCTAGTGGGCAATATGGAACGCCCAATAAAGTCTAGCCAACCTCTTGCAATTGGTTTGAGGTCTCCCCTCTTGAGTTGGTTTGGGACACCCTTTGAATTGGTTATCCACTTAGTTCCAGGGAGGCATATGTCCTCTAGAACTTGATCCAACCCTTTATCTGCTCTCACTATCCTCCTATTAAAGGATTCAGGATCATCTTGCAGTTGAGGTAGTTTGAAGATTTCTCTTATTTTGTCCCGATGGAAGTACATAACTTTCCCTCTGACCATGGTTCTGTAGGTATGGTAAGCAGTTCCAGTCATTCTCTGCTTATCTGTTAGCCACAGATTAGAGTAGAATTCCTGAACCATGTTCCTTCCAACCTTTATTTCAGGATTGGTTAGAACTTCCCATCCTCTGTTTCGAATTTGCTCTTGGATCCCCGGATATTCATCTTCTTTCAGATCAAATTTAACTTCCGGGATCACTGACCTCAGACCCATTATTTTGTGATAATGGTCTTCATGTTCTTTGGTTAAGAACTTCTCTTGATTCCAAAGATTCTTTGGATTATTCTCTTTCTTTCCTCTTAAATTGGTTTGTTTTCTCTTAGGAGCCATCATCTTGATGAATCTTGGCTTAGTGATCACGAAAAAGCACACCAAACTTAGAGGTTTCGCTTGTCCTCAAGCAAAAAGAGAAGAAAGAAGAGAAGAGAGAGAGAGATCACGGAAAAGCACACCAAACTTAGAGGTTTGCTTGTCCTCAAGCAAAAGAAAGGAAAGAGGAGAGAGAGAGGAAGAGTAAATTCGAATGGTGTAGTGGAATGAGGGGGCCAAACGTGTATTTATAAGGTGGGGAGGGGAGTTTTTGAAAAAAAGAAATTTGAAAAGAGATTTGAGAAGATATGAAACGAAATTGAGAGAAAGGTGAGTTTTTTTGAACAAAATTTGGGAATGATTTGAGAGATTTGAAGAATGATTTTAGATTTTTGAAAATTTGAAAGTGAATGATGAGAGATTGAAATGTGTTTTTGTAGAAAAGTATGGGTAAGAAAAGGAAAGTTTGAAAAAATTTGATTTGAAAATAAAATTGTGGTCCCCCCACCTTTCTGGCGTTAAACGCCCAGAATGGCACCCATTCTGGCGTTTAACGCCCATTTGATGCCCCCTTTGGGCGTTTAACGCCCAGCCAGGTGCCCTGGCTGGCGTTAAACGCCAGAATTCCTTTATCACTGGGCGTTTTTCTGAACGCCCAGGATGCTGCACACCTGGCGTTAAACGCCCAGGATGCTGCACACCTGGCGTTAAACGCCCAGGATGCTGCACACCTGGCGTTTAACGCCCAAAATGGCACCATTCCTGGCGTTAAACGCCCAGAATAGTACCCATTCTGGCGTTTAACGCCCAAAATGCCCCTTACTGGCATTTTTTCGCCAGTAAGCTCTTTTTCTCTGCTTTTTTAGCTGAATCCTTCTGTAACTCTGTGAATTCCTTCATTTTTGATACTTGCCTCTGTAAGAACAAATCATATAA
>NC_029776.3:19865229-19865742 GCF_000817695.3 Arachis duranensis
TGCCATAGGATCCTTTGTGCTTCTTCTCTGGGTACACATCTGCGGATCATTCTGTCTACACATCTCTTAAAGAGATATGGTTCATCCCAGAGGTAGTACTTGGCATCTGAAATTAATTTCTTTCTTTGCACGCTGCTGTACTCCTTGGGTATGAACCTCACAGCTTTATAATTTGCAATATCTGCAAACCATGGAGCTTCTTGAATGGCAAAGAGTTGCTCATCTGGGAAAGTCTCAGAAATCTCAGTAGAAGGGAGGGACGCCCCAGCTACTGGTTCTATCCGGGACAGATGATCAGCTACTTGGTTCTCTGTCCCTTTTCTGGCTCTTATTTCTGTATCAAACTCTTGCAGAAGCAACACCTATCTGATAAGCCTGGGTTTTGAATCCTGCTTTGTGAGTAAGTATTTAAGAGCAGCATGGTCAGTGTACACAACTACTTTGGATCCCACTAGATAGGATCTAAACTTGTCAATGGCATAAACCACTGCAAGTAACTCTTTTTCTGTGGTT
>NC_029776.3:19867273-19868736 GCF_000817695.3 Arachis duranensis
CTTGCTCCAAGATCACATAGGGCTGTCTTGGTGCAAGCACCTTCTAATGTGCATGGTATCATAAAGCTTCCTGGATCTTGAAGCTTTTCTGGTAAGCTCTTTAGAATGACTGCACTGCATTCTTCAGTGAGAAACACTTTTTCAGTTTCTCTCCAATCCTTCTTATGACTTAAGATTTCTTTCATGAACTTAGCATAAGAAGGTATTTGCTCAAGTGCCTCTGCAAACAGAATCTTTATTTCAAGAGTCCTTAGATAGTCTGCAAAGCGGTCAAATTGTTTATCCTATTCCGCTTGGCGGAGTTTCTGAGGATAAGGCATCTTGGCCTTATATTCTTCAACCTTAGTTGCTGCAGGTTTATTCCTTACAGAAGTGGTTGAAGGAGCCTTTTTAGAGGGATTACTGTCAGCACTCTCAGGTGTCTGATCCTCCCTTGACGTCTGAACGCCAGGATTGGGTGAAAAATGGGCGTTTAACGCCAACTTTTCCCCCTTTTCTGGCGTTTGAACGCCAGAACTGGGCAAGGAATGGGCGTTTAACGCTAGTTTTCCTTCCCTCTCTGGCGTTTGAATGCCAATAGCATTCCTCTCTGGGCTCTTACTGTCCTCAGAGGGATTTTGAACAGTAGGTTGGTTATCCTCTGTCAATTGTTCCATATTTGGCCTTTTGCTCTTTTGAGCAGTGTTATTCAGTGTTTTCCCACTGCTCAGTTGAACTGCTTGACATTCCTCTGTTATCTATTTAGATATTTGCTGTTTTGCTTGATTCAACTGCAGTTCTATGTTCTTGTTAGCAACTTTAGTTTCATGGAGCATCTCTTTAAATTCTGCTAACTGTTCTGTCATCCGGAGCAATTGTTGATTAAGCTCAGTCATCTGTTCTTGAGGATTAGGATCAGTGACTACTGTCATGACTTCCTCTTTTGGAGAGAGCTCATTGCTAGAGTACAAATATTGATTTCTAGCAATAGTGTCTATAAGCTCTTAAGCCTCTTCAATTGTCTTCCTCATGTGGATAGATCCACCAGCTGAGTGGTCTAAAGACATCTGAGCTTTTTCTGTGAGCCCATAGTAGAAGATGTCTAACTGTACCCACTCTGAAAACATTTCAGAGGGGCATTTTCTAAGCATACCTCTATACCTCTCCCAGGCATTATAAAGGGATTCATTATCCTCTTGTTTAAAGCCTTGGATGTCCAGCCTTAGCTGTGTCATCCTCTTTGGAAGGAAATATTGATTCAGGAATTTTTCTGATAGCTGTTTCCATGTTTTTATGCTTGCTGTAGGATGGTTATTCAACCACCTCTTAGCTTGATCTTTTACAGCAAATGGAAACAGTAATAACCTATAGACATCCTGATCCACCTCTTTATCATGTAATGTGTCAGCAATTTGTAAGAATTGTACCAGAAACTCAGTAGTCTCTTCCTGTGGAAGACCGGAATACTGACAATTTTGCTGCAC